>NC_056749.1:626474931-626722431 GCF_019279795.1 Protopterus annectens
GTCCCAAATCTTCTTCAACAGATTTTCTTCTGCTCCTCTGCACATGTGATCAAACCAATGTAATCTGGTAGACCAGTTGGCATAATGGTTAAAATCTTCACCTACCATGCACAAGGTACAAGTTTCAATCCTGATCTCTGGCCAGTTCCTGTTTTGAGTTTGCACGTTCTACTTGTGTCTCTTTGGGCTTCCTCCCACCTCCAAAAAATATGTTGAGTGTTTCCATCTCTTACTCATCCAAGAATGGAACTGTGAGCAGCAGCACCTACTCTAGATGGTGCCCTATAGGGGGAGGAGTTGTATAGACCAACCGCTTTGGGCATCTACTAGGGTGTGCAGTATCCTCATAAATTCATAAGAGATTACTAGGTTAACATCCCAAGAGCACTTACAAACCTAACCATATTTATCCCAAGTTTTGCAATTATCAATAGCTAGGTGAACTAAGTTCACAGAGGTATGAGCCTATGGTATGGTAATTAATACCTACTGCCTCTGTCCATGAGGAACATGGGTGCCACCCCAAGACAGTGAATTTACAATTACCCATCCATTGATCTAGGATGTGCTTGAAGAGGGTCAGGGAGGGGCTCTGCTTCACATGAATGGGAAGTTTGTTCCAGAGAAGGGGTAGTGTCTGAGAGATATATCTATTTCTCCAGCATGATTTGTTAATGTCTGAAGTTAGATTAAGATCACTGGAGTGAGTGACCCTCATGCAGTTTGATTTATGAATGTGTAACATTTTCATTAGGGCCGGGTCATAGACTGCTCTGTAAGCCAGGCACAGATCACCCCTTAGTTGCCTGTAGGAGACAGAATACAGTGATAGTACTTTCAATCTTTCCATGTTGGACTTGTTTTTTGTACGCTGTATTTTCTTGGTGAGAAACCTCTGGGGTCTCTCCAGCTGTAGCAGGTGTCTGGTGAGGTACTTGCAAAAGGGTGCACTGTACTCAATTATTGGCCTGATGAGGGACAAGTACAATGGAATTACAACATCCTTTGATCTGGATGCCATGCCTTTACTTATGAGATGTGCCACATAGATGGACTTCCTCACCACTGTGGACACATGGTGGTTGAGGTTCAGATTGCTATCAACCTGAGTACCCAGATTATGTACCACTGGGTCTTGCTATCAACCTTAGTACCCAGATTATGTACCACTGGGTCTATTCTTAGTGAGGTACCATTTACATTGTAATTAGCAGGGTGTTAGATTTCCCCAAGGGAGTAATTATACATTTTTTCATTTAGTTTCAATCTATGGCTTTGGCACCAGTCATTTGGCTGCATTAACTCTTTCTGCAGTAGATAACTATCATTAGGGGACTTGATTGCTCCCAGTTTTCACTCGTCAGTGAACTTTGTCCACCTCAGAATGTCCACATTTGCCTGGACTTTTGAGAAATAAATTCTGAACAGTAAATGGTCCAGCACAGAACCCTGTGGTATGCCACTGGTGACTGGCCTTCTGCTAGAGGTGAATTCACCCACTTTGACAGTATGTGTCCTGTCGGTGAGACATATGGCCACCCATATGGTGACAAAGGGGTTAATTCCCAATTGAGACAGCTTCTCTATAATACCTGAGGTGGGACTGTGTCAAATGCCTTGTCTAGGTCAATGTAGGTGGTATGCACAGTATTTCCCTTGCCCATTCTTTTTGTAACCTTCTTGAAGAAGTCAACTGGGTTTAACAGATATGATCTATCCTTAACAATTCTGAAATGGCTTGGGTCCAGAGTCTTGAGATTACATATGTCCTTGCTTATAAGGTCCATAATGATGCTTTCCATGGCCTTGCAGGTGCAGCTAGTCAGGTTTATGGATCTATAATTCCCTGGGTCAGTTGATGGTGCCCCTTTGTGCAGAGGGATGACTGTTGCTGTCCTCCAGACTGCCAGAACATAGCCTGTCCAAAGGCTGTTGTTGAATAGGGATCCAAGGGGGTCTGCTAGGTCATGTTTTAAGTTGTTTAAAAGGCAAACTGGGATGTTGTCTGGTCCCATTGATGCCATGTTTTTGACATTAGAGAGCACAGAGATGACCTGCTCTCTTGAGATAGTAGGCTGAGGAATGGTGGCAAATGTACTTTGGGGGATGAGAGGTGGGGACTGGGGGGTGAAAACTGGCCCAAATCTGTCAGTTAGCAGGTTGGGAATTTCCTCCTGATGAGTATGTGTGGTGTTGTCAACAATAAGCTCTGCACATAGCTGAGTAGCCCGCTTAAGATTTCGTAAGTGGGTAAAAATAATGACTTGTGATTTTCCTTATCTAGGGAGGCTATTTTGGTTTCATAATTTGCTTTGGAGGACTTGACAAGATTTCTAATTTGTTTGTTTAGACTAGTGAGAGATTTCTTCACCTGCTAAGCCAGTTCCATCTTATTTCTGGACACTATTTTTTTTTTTGTTGTATAGTTTGTTTATTCCAGGTGTCCATCAGGATGGCTTGTTTTTATGGCAAAACTTGGTTTTAATCGGGTCTGGTACTGCCAATTCTGTACAACTGCTTAAGTGGTTATAAAGAGAATTGGTGTACACCTCTGTATATGAGTCTGTGTTTTCTGGTCTCAGGGCAGCTTTGAGATTTCTTATGCCATCGCTTAGTATGAGGTTATTTGTCTTGGAAAAATTCTTAAGTATTTTATGAGCTTGATGGAGTATCTGGCCTTATAATTATTTCAAAAGAAACTGATTTATGGTCCAATCTTACTAAGGAGGACATCACATGGTGGGGTGAAATGCTCCCCCATATTAGTGAGTACTATGTCCAGGATATTTCAGCCCTTTGTGGGTGTGATGACCAGCTGTTCTACAGCATTAGCACTGACAAAGTCCAAGAACCACTGAGCCTACATATTTTTGGTCATGTATGTTCCCCAGTCAATGGTAGGATAGTTAAAATCACCCAGGAGTAAGGTGTTGGGCTGCATGGTAAGTGACTCCAGTACGTGCAGGTATACTGTATGCTTTTCCTGGTTCATACGGGGGGACCCATAGGTAGTGATGATGTGGTAGGAGATTTTGCCTATGGTTAATTGTACATGGAGTAGCTCAAGAGAGTCGTACCATCTGACCAGTCATGAGGTGTACTTATACATTATGAAGATGGACACACCTCCTCCTTTGGTTCTTTCCTCCTCAGTTTGTGGTCTGATTGTACAGAAAGTATTGTAGCGCCTTGCATGGCTAGGGTGCTTTGCACTGCTTTGAGCCATGTCTTAATTACTGCACAGATGTCAGCATCTTCCAAAGTGAGGAGTGCTTCCAGAGAGTGCAGTTTCTTGTGTAGACTCCTAGCATTTAGCAGTACCTTGAGTTTATCTAGAGAGATTTTGTTATGTTGGGAGGTTGATTATTTTGACACTGCCTAAAAGGGCACAATAGGGGTGGCTAATGTGTTTGCCAGTATCCAAAAGCCTAGAGGAGACAGGTGCAGACCATCTCTGGCAAAGCAGCATGGCCTGTCGACTATGTCCTCCCAGCCTGACAGATACTGGATCCCAATGGACTGACACCAGAAGTTAAGCTATTTATTAAAGTAAATCATTTTTCTTTGTATTGTGGCATCATCCTTGGTGAGGGTAGAATGCTGCTGAAGGCTAGGCTCATACCTACCTGTTACACATAATCTGAGAGCTCAGTCATGTCTCTCTTCATATAGTTCAGGGAGGTACATCTCACATCATTTGCACTCACATGGACTATGACAGAGTCATACTGGTACTTATGGCTTAGTGACTTGAGTGCTTGAGTGATCTGACTAATCCTGGCAATTGACAGCTAACCAAACTTTCCCCTCATCTACAAATAACAGAAAAATAAGAAAATCACTGCCCATGGTAAAGAAAAAGCACTCACTTTAATGTTTCCAAACTATTAAAACATAAAATAAATTAACAAACAAAATTCACGGACAAAGCGCTTTCACCTGATAAAATATTAAAGCATCATCAGTGTCAGTGAAAATATCTTTAAGCTCTATTTAAATAACACCAGATCTTAAAGTCAAACATTGCATCATTTCCTGCCATGTCAAATTATGTAATATGAAGAATATAATCTCTAATAAATAAATAGTAAAAATATTAAAACAGTTAAAAGTTAAACAAAGATATCTGGAATGTAACTTCAACCTGTTGTAAAAAAGGTAAATGAAACAAATCTTTGCAAAAGGTAGATCATAAAACTTTAAACCAGATAAAATATATCCATCAAGTATAAACTTCACATAAAAAATTCAAACATCTTTTGCTCTCCTTTTTAGAACACACAACAGAGATGTACTGTCATTAATGCCTGGCTTCTCTCTGGCATTTAATCTAAGTTTCCATTCTCTTTGTTTAAAAATTCTAATTCAGTGTCACCCCCTCTCATTCCTACTTTTGTTTTGTCTATCACAAAAAATATAACTTTTTTGTACTCCTTGCATTCTCTAGTGTGCATGTATAAAGCACTGGCCTCTCTTCTTTTTCTTATATCCCTATTGTGCTCCAGAATTCTGTCATGTAGCTTCCTGATGGTCTTGCCTATGTAGAACGCAGGGCATAACATACGTAGCAATATATACAACTCATTTTGTATTGCAGTTGCAGCATCCAGGACACTGCAATGTCCTGTTGTATGTTTCAATAAGGACTATCATTAATAAACCTACAACTACTGCATGCCCTGCATTTGCTCATCCTAGAGATGCATGACTTTTTAATCTTTTCATTGTCACGGTCAAGGATTTCCTTGATATTTCCGCCCCTGCTGTACACAACTTTAGGTTTTGCACCTAATTTGTTTTTCATTTCAGCATCAAGCACGCTGTCCTGTATCCTACAAAAACATTTTGTCAAATCTGGCACTAAATGATTGTACTAGAAGACCATAACATCATTCTTAGGTGTTTCTACATTCACCATCATTATAGTACTCATCCCACCTCTTAAAATGGGGCTAAATCTCGTAGAATGATTTTTTATAACTTCTTTTTTTAACTGATGTCAGAAGCTTATTTGGATAGCCCCTTTCTTTGAACATTCCAACCAAAATATACATCTCACGTAAAAAATCATCATTATTACTGACCAACCTGAAGAGTCTAACCATTTGGCCTTTAATGACATTCCATCTTTGATGAAAAGGATGACAACTATAATATTCTAGGAATGTGTTTGTATAAGTTATTTTCCTAAAAATGTTGGAAGAGAGTTCTCCACTTAAACTGCTTTTGTTCAAAAAAAAATATAACAAATTAATATTTTTGCTTTTGCTCTTATATGTAAATCTTAAAAAATCAGTAGTTGTGTTCAAATAATTTATAAATTTTAACAGCTCTTCAGAACCCCTGTCCACAGAATATCCAAAAATCTATGATAAGATAAAATTTTGTTCATGTAAACTGAGGTGAATACCTCCCTTTTCTCCCATTCAGTTAAAACAAGGATGGCAAAAATCGCGGCACACTTTGCACCCATAGCCACAGCTGCTTTTTGCTTGATGTATTCACCCTTAGAACATAGAAAATTGTTGATAAGAACCATTTCAACCAGGTCCGCCAATAAGTTAATCCTGGTTTGGTCCAACAACCCACTCAGTGTGAAGCTTTAGTGAAATAATCTAAGCCTACCTCATGGGGTATAACAGAAAAGAGGTTTATTACATCAATTGTGATGAACACAAAGTTATTGTCACTAGGTATTGTTCTCAATAAATCTAGGCAATGCCATGAGTCTTTCAAGATATAAGTAAAGGACTTGAGAGCTGCCTTAGAGTGATGATCCACAAAGACTGCTATTGATTCTATTTTAGAGCTCTTTGCCACCACAATTGGTCTAAAAGGGGAGTCACTCTGATTTTTATGTATCTTGGGAATCCCAAAAATTATTGGGACGACTGGTGTCTCCACCCTAAGATACTCAAATTCATCAGGTTTCAATGAGCCTTGATATAGGGCATCAAGCAACAGCATGTCTGTTTTCATATATGCCCTATTAATCTCATTTATTGTTGCCCTTTCATAGGTCTCACATCATCATGTCTGTTTTCATATATGCCCTATAATCTCATTTATTATTGCCCTTTCATAGGTCTCACATCATGTCTATTTTCATATATGCCCTATTAATCTCATTTATTGGTGCCCTTTCATAGGTCTCACAGCATCATGTTTGTTTTCATATATGCCCTATTAATCCCATTTATTTGTACCCTTTCATAGGTCTCACAGCATCATGTCTGTTTTCATATATGCCCTATTAATCTCATTTATTGGTGTCCTTTCATAGGTCTCTTCATTATTTAGAAGCTCATAAATTTTGCAAACATATGAAAATAGCTTAATTAATATTATCCCCCTCCGTTGTCCGGCTTCATCACTCTATATTCTTTATTTCTGGCTAAATCATTCAGGCATGGTCTCTCTTCCTTTGTTAAATTACTAAAATTTGATTTGTCCATTTTTAATGTTTGTCTAAAATCATTTTCTACCAACCTCTCAAAAGTATTGATCAGGGGGTTGCTAGGAGGTATAAAAATACTTCTGCATTTAAGACTGTGAGTTATTATCAACCCCACTGTTTCTGTCAGAAAAATACAGTCTTAAATTCAACTGTCTTGTGAATAGCTTAAGGTCAATTAATAATTTTGCTATGTCTACCTTGAATTCGGGAACAAAAGTAAATCCTTTCCTTAAAACATGAACATGTTCATTTTTAAAAGTAAAATCTGTTAAATTGTAAATAGTACATGTACTGATACCTGTTAAGTGCGTTTCTAAGCTTGCACTAGGTATTAAACTGGCATCATCAAATGCTGTTTCTACCTGTGCTTGTACTTTCATAACGCCATCTTCATAAGCATAAAAAGTATCAGCTTGTAAAACACATGTATCAGCTTCAACAAAATCAGTAACTGAAATATTTTGCTATTCAACAGAATCATTACTGTCCAAGGCATTAATAATTTCCATTTCAGTGTCACATATTTGTTAAGAAAGTGCTATTTTCTGTAACATCTAAGTTAACTAACTCAGTTAATACTGAGCTCTCCCGCTTCCCCCTCGATCACTGTCTTCCTCTGCATGGTATTCCTTTTTGGCCTCCCCAATGACAGTCTTGTTGTTGTTTCTGGTTCAACAGGCATTCTGAGCATCTCAGGGGTGGTTGTTCTAAAACATATTCATTTTCTGCCTGTCCTACTTCATTGGTTTTCACCTCATTGCCAGTATAACTAGTATTTACATTAACACTCTCATTAACTGGGGGGTATAGGGTAAGCTCTGTGATTTAAATAGTCATTTCTGTCTCTTCGAAGTTTGTTCTCTTTCCTCTTAATATTTACTGAAATGAACTTGTCCATATCACTAAATATTTTATTGCAGTTATCTATTTCCACTTGGAACAATAAGTCACTGGTTATGCTTTGATGTAAAGTTTTTATCTCATGTTCCACTTTCCCCAACTTCAACTCATTGCCTTTTCTCAAAATATCCATTAATTCCAAACCAGTTTTATCAAATATCAAATTTGATATGGCAGGAAATGATTTAATTATTTCCCCTTGTCTAGTCTGCTGAGGGGAACATCTGCATGTCTCACTATGGAATCATCTATGACCAGTATCTTGGGTTTTGTGGTATTACAGGCTTGCTTGGTGAGATACTGGTGTGTATTATTATGGTTTGTGGTTGTTGTTTGCTTGTTGTCTGCATATGTGGTTTCTGAAGGCAATTACAGGGCCTCTGAGCTTTTGGTAAGTTATTAGTGAGTACCTCCACATATGTGAATTTATGTGTCACATCCTTATTTAGTGTGAGAAGTGATGCGTGTGTGTGTGTGTGTGTGTGTGTGTGTGTGTGTGTGTGTGTGTGTGTGTGTGTGTGTGTGTGTGTGTGTGTGTGTGTGTGTGTTGACAACCTGTTTGGCATTAAATGTATGTGAGAGTCTTGTGTTCAATTTCATAGTGTAACTTCACCTATCCCATGTAGTATTAGTTTGTTTCAAGAGAAAGTAGTTGCCAGTATCCAAAAGACAATTGCTACATTACCTTAGGATGTCCATGTCCATCAGGCTGGCAAGAGATGGGAAACTGCCCATCCATGATAGCAGGTTCTTACTGTGTGTTTTATTGGGGAAAGGAATTGTTTAGTTAAACCGGACTGTGCTGGTAGCCCAGAGACTATAAGTGGGAACTACACTTTGTGTAATCTAAGGTTAACAAACAAAACAATGCTGCTCAGTGCGCACCTGAGTTGCTCCTAGAGCATCAGGGGCTGAGAATGGTTGCCCTGATTGTTATTTAAGGCAAAACTTATCTTCAAGGTGTTTGCATCTATAGAAGGCACTGCCAAACACTCCTGCAAGGAAAGCAGCTTCATGCAAATGCAAGGTTTAAATACAATCAGGAATAAAGAGATATAAAGCTATGTCCTCACGACTGGAGAACATGGCTCACAGACTGTATACTGTGTCAGGGCTAGCCACTCAGTGGTGTAAAAATATGGCTCTATGTGACTTCGAACATACAAATTTCCTACAATTTTATGATTAAGTCTCTAAATTCAAGTACAACAACATTATTCAAAATGTTGATACAGCAAAAAGTTATTCAGGAAAGTTATTTTTGCACCTGGACAAATGTATTAAATTAGCAAAAAATAGCACATAAATTACTTCAACAGTACATATGAAACAGAAATTGTCTTAATTTTTTCAAAACAGTTTTATTAGAATTAAAATTAAAAAATAAATATGTACATTAGAAATGAACAATTTTCAAATAGATAGTCAAATAATAATACAACAAACAGAAAAAAACTATATACAAAGACATTCTCAACAATTATAAATTGACTAAATAATTACTTTTGTAATAGATTGCAGACTTTTTTCCATATGTTGCATTTAACAGTATTCCGAGGAGATCTTGATTTGATAGATAAATATTCCAGATTACAGACTTCCAGAAGTAAATATTTGAATTCTTGAATCGAGGGAGTAGTATTAGATTTCCAGTTTCTTGTAATTATTTTTCTGGCAACTGATAATACGGTCCAGACTACAGATTGATTAACTTTGCATATACAATTAGGTACTGGAGTACTGAAAATAACAAGTGACTTGGTGAGAGTAAAATTATCTGTCAAGATAGCTTGTAAGAAGGAATTAACATTTTTCCAGAATTAATTTAAAATTACACACTCATATACCATGTGAGCCCATTCTGCATTTACTTCTATATTACATCTCCAACAGTTGACATTACTTTTATTACATTTACTAAGAGATAATGGGGTAATAAAAGATATGTGTAAATATAGCCAAGTAAAAAGTTTCCATTTCAAAGATGAGGTGGTAAAACTAGCTGATTGTAGTATGTTTATTTTATCATTTTCTGTAGGAGAATGATTATTAATTAAAGTAAAGTAATTTCAATTGGTATCCAAAACAGCTTCCATGTCAAGTTTAATTAGTTTATATATGTGAGATAGTATGTTTTTGGTATGAGATTTAGGTTGTATAGATAAAACCATATATTGAATAATCTTAGGTATTGAATTCTTGGTTGTAAAAGACATAGTATCAAACTTATTTAAAATATATTTCCTTGCTTCATGTAAGTCCAACCAAGAAAGAGAGACATCTTCATATTCATTTTTAAGTATGTTAATAGATTTTAGTCATTATCTGACATCATGTGAAACCAAAATTTTATTTTTTTTTCTTTAAATGAACACATTTTTGAGTAATCAGAGGAAAATATAACACTCTGTGTGTAGGCTATTGGAAATAATAAAAATAACCAATCTTTAAAATTATTAAATTTAAACATTAAATTTCTGAAAGATCTCAACAAAAGAGTTATATAATTTGATTTCAAATTCTGAATATTATTAAAAGTAATGTATTCTTTTAAACCCCATATGAAAGTATTATTTAACAGGTCTATTTTCTGGGATCTGTTATTTATTGCTTTACAAGCTAAAATTTCTAGAATTTTTTTTCCACTTGGCTGAATATTGTGGATCTATAAGAAGAGAAATGGTTTTAACCATTGATGAGATTGCATAAATTTCTAAATTCAGGATGGCTATACCTCCATTATTCCAATTTTGCATATGGGTGGACCAAGCTATTCTGGATTTGGTCGGGTACCATAAAAATGTATGCATCACAGAATTGAATTTTTTAATAATATAAGTAGGAGGGGGTAAGGAGATTGATTGAATAATATACAAATTTTGGGTAGAAAGATCATCTTAATTATTAAAAGTTTCTCATCCATTGAGAATGGGATCTTATTCCATTTCTGACTAAGGTTTTCTATTACCTTTAGACTTTTATTATAGTTTACTTGAACAATACCTTTAATACTTTTAGTAGTTACAATACCCAAATAACATATTTCTTCCAAATGTGCTATGTATTTTTATAATCATCATGTAAATCAAATTTCTTAGGGCCAATTATTAATATTTGTGTTTTGTTATTATTAAAGAGTAACCCTGATCTTTTTTGAAAATTCTCCATTTCTGAGAATAATGCTCTGATGGATTTATTTCCTTCTAATGTAATTAGAATATCATCAGCAAACATTTGTATTTTGGAGGATTAATTTGTGGTTATCTTGTATCCTTCAATTTCCACATTATTTCTTATCAAGTTGGCCCAGGGCTCCATAATTTATGTGAATAATAAGGGAGATAATGGACAACCTTGTTTGGTACCCCTAATGATGGGAATAGCTTCAGAAATATTTGTTCCTATTTTAATATATACTTGGCAATCTTTATATAATTGGGTTATTAAATTAATAAATGTATTTGAAAATTTTAAACTTTGTAATAAAATAAATAAGTAATCCCAAGTAACTGAATCAAATGCACAGTTTATATCTAGGCTAATTAATGTTAGGGTTTTATTTAAAGGTTTGACTGATTCTATTAAAGATAAGGTTCTTTTGATGTTATCATAAGAGTTTCTATTTAAATGAAACCAGTTTGATCATCTTCTACTAGTGATGGTAAAAAGATTTTAAGCCTATTGGCATATATTGACATAAGCATATTATAGTCAACATTTAGCAAATAAATTGGTCTATATGATGAGCAATGAATGGGATCTTTATTGGATTTCAGGATGGGGGAGATAAATGTGTATTTCCATGAGGGTAGAGTTATATTTCCATTTTGAGCACTATTATAAACCTTATGTAATAATTCTAATGTATTCAAAGGCAATATCTTATAAATTTCAGGAATAATGCCGTCATTTCCTGGAGCTTTATTTCATTTTAATTTGGTAATTTGTGTTTCAATATCTTTTAATGCAATGGGTTTGTCTATAATATTAGTTTATTCATTTGATAGTTTATTTTGGGTATATTTATTAATAAAGTTTCTGATTTCTTCATTAGAGTCAATTGTCTCAGTATGCTGATTTATATTAATGAAAAACTGTCTAAGTTCCGTCAATATATTTTGTGTCTGAGACTGTCCTTTTTCTTTAGGTGAATATATTTCATTTATATGATTAAATTTGGATAGTCTTTTAGCTTTATTAGCTAACATGTTGAGTGACCGTGGGTTAGTGGAAAATTGTATAAATTAAAATTTTCCCAAAGCAATCAGTTTTTTGATTTAATAACTCTACATACTTATTGTTTAGTGCATTTATTTCCTTCTTTTTTCCATTTTTATCTAAATTTCTCTCTTGATTCCGTTTTAATATATCTAATTTATTTTGTATGCCAAGTAGTTGTTCATTCCAACCTTTCTTTTTTTTATAAAGATAAGCCTTAAGAGCATCCCATATATAGATTTCATGGGTTTAATTAGTGTTATTAGTGTCTATAAAGTTCTGAGTTTCTAAATCTATAAATTATTTAAATTCCTTTAATTTTGTTATATAAGCTGGTATTCTTCTTATTTGAGTGCCGTACTTACTATTAATTGTAATTTCAAATAGGATGGGATTATGATCTGAAATTGGACATGTGATTATTTTGGTATCTATTAAGGAATCTATTAAGTTATTAGAGAAAAAAAGACTATCTATCTTAGAAAATGTATTATGTCTGTGGGAAAAAAAGTATATAATAAAGAATTGGGATTTGCAAAATTTCTTATATCTTTTAATAAATATATGTCTGAGAATTCATTTAATTTTTTATCTGATGATGTAATTTTTCTCTTATTACTTGAAGTTGAATCTTTGGTGTCCAGAATACAGTTGAAATCTCCTGCCAGTATTATGTTCCCTTTAGATAATTGTATAATAAAGTCTAAATGCTGTTTCACAGTGTTAGTTCCTATTCCTGTGATCCAATATATATTTACTAACGTATAAATCTTCTTATTGAATTCAATTGAAACAAGACAAAATATTCCTTTATCATCTCTAAATGTGTCAATTATTTTTAGACTTGGCTAAGCATTGTTCCATAGTATTGCAACTCCTCTTTTTATTTTTGAGTGTGTTCTGAACGTACTAGTACTTTATATGATTTATTATTTAGTCTGACTATATTCTCATTTATTAAATGTGTTTCTTGTTGAAATATTAATTGAGATGTGTGTAATTTGATGAATTTAAATAAATTACCCCTCTTTCTAGGATTATTTAGTCCATTTATGTTTAGAGAAATACCTCTTAGTGAGTTCATTTAAAGAAATATGAAGAATATAAAAAAGTTCTTAACCAAATGAATGTATTACTAAATGTAGAAATACTGTATAATTGATTATGCTTAATGTCTAATAGAGATGAAAGCAAAAAATTATTTATTTCTTTATCAGTGTTTGAGAATGTCAAAAGAATAAATGTTAAAAAAACTCTGATAATATCAATCATAAACATTATAAACCCTTAGAACCAGCCTGGAGTATAAAACTCCCAATTTGAGTGACATACTATCACTCAAATTAACCTTCTAACCAATAAAAACCTCTATTCAGCAACTGTCTAATAAGAGCTATATACTTAGATAGAATAATATGGCTTCATATGAAAACACCATATTAATATACTATAAGTACACAAGAATTACATAAACAAGATAAATAAAACATTAATAAAATATCTATACATTAAATATATTTCATCTGAACTGTATAAGAAATAGTAAAAGGTAACCATAATCATTAATTTGGAATATTACTAAATGATATATGTCAAACGACAGTTTCAATTTGTTCTAGTATAATAATAAACTTCAATCCATAAAACAGTAATCTGATATCCATTTGTTCCGAAATATATTGTAAATATATAAGTAGACTGACTTTGGTGAACCAGTGTATGAATATATAATATTTATATATTCTATTGTAATATTATTTACCTTAGTGTCTTAACTGTTTGAGTTTTTACTTTTCTTATAACTATTCATCAAATGTAACAGTTCCAATGTACTTCATAATATAAAAAATCTTTAGAAGTATTTATTGCAATAAAACTAAAATAACTGATATATTTATATTTGTATAATATTAAAAATTTACAAATTATTTGTAAGCAAGAATCAATCTTTACAAAATTACAATTAATGAAGATTTTTTTGTGTTGCAAAGGTTACCAATAAAGTGCAGTCAAGTAAAAAGAACTGAATATCAAAAGCACACCTTGCTGAATCATTCTTAAACATAAGTAAGTAACTTCAAGCTTTTCTTGACTGCAGTATTGGGATAATGATTTCAGAAAGACATAATACGGAACCAATTATAGTAGTAGGATACACCTTCATAACTGAAGCAGGTCTACCCTTCAAATATATATATATATATATATATATATATATATATATATATATATATATGTGTGTGTGTGTAAGGAATGGGATAATCTAAACCTGCTTCTCAACAAAATCAAAATGATTGCATAAACCTTTAAGGACACCTTTAGAAACTTACTATATGAATATTAATAAAATTAATAAAGATTATAATAATGATAGTGGCAATCAGCCTTTAATATTCTGGTGTAAGTTAATGTTCACTACTCACACTTTTCTGTTCATTTCCCTCAGTCTCTTTTCCTTAAAACATTTCATTTTCAAGGGTATGAAAAAAAAGTAATCTAATGGCTTTAAACTTCTCTTCTCAGATCTATAATAAAAGTAGTGAAGGTAATCTCGTTTTATTATAAGTGTTTGAAGGTTTTATGCGACTGCTGTATTCTCGCCAGTTCAAGGTTCAATCTGTTGCATCAGGATTCAAGTGTCAAGAGCAGGAGGAAACAGTTATATTTGAAGAGGCTTCTCTTGTCTGATCGTGAGTCTCATTAGGTCAGATTAGCACACGAGACTATCTCAGCAGGAAATGTAAGCTTACATTTAAAATTGAAGCTTCTGAGCAGCTCAAGCCTTACCCATTGCATACAGACCTGGCATCCTGAAAAGAAAGACAGAAGGAAAAAAAAAAAAAACGGAACCAAGCCACCACAGTATTTTATGCTCAAAACAACAGCCACCACAGTACTTTATGCTCAAAACATCCTGCACCAAAACTTCCCATACCATAGCCATTCGCACCACACCAAACCACTAAACACAACCCAATTGCGAAATAAGTGAGGGTAAGCAGTACTTATTACAAAACACGAACACTTCTAATTATACAAGGCATTTTATTTGAAAGCCATAAACTACTACTATCTCAATGATTCCTGAACATGATAAGTGTTACATGAAACAAGACCAGAAGCCTATAACCTACGTCGCAAATGACAACCATCTCTGCTCTACATAGTCCACAAAGCAGACAGCAAACATCGCCTCCACCATCCATAGCCACCACAAGCTGCAGCATATCCCACAAATAAAAGACATCAAAGAAACAGCCATACATTCAAATGGCAGGCTAATATCACTGCCGAACAACACCAGTTAGCTTTGCCTTTGTCTTACTACAAGAACAAACTTCACAACACCATAACTCTCCACAATAACCAAAAGATGAAATCAACAAACTGTTCTACTGACTTTAGGAAATAACAAACATCCTTTCAATTAAATAAATAATGCAATAGTACTACTTGATGTTCATTTTAAACAAGGAAATTAAAGAATATATTGTAACATGTACAATGTAGCAAGAAAAGGAAATTATTTAAATAATAACTTACCAGTTGTCTCAATTTCTTCCCCCCCAACGTCTGGGTGTATTTTGTATCTAGTTCAGATATTATTAGTTTTGTATGTTGTGAAGATAAGGTCATTTCTTGTGTTTTTTCTTTTGTTCTGCACAAAGCCATGTTCCATTTTCAGCAAGTCTTTTTGTTCTAGTATTTATCCATTCCATATCTTCAACTTTTGCTAATATTTTGTTTGTTTTAATGTAAGAGAAGGCAGAATCTACGTCTTAAAATATATTTGTAGTATTTTGATGAAAGATTTTTAGTCTAGCAGGGAATAGTAGTTGTGTTTTTATTTGATTTTTCTTTAGTTCTCTTATGAGTGGTAAAAAAACTTTTCTTTTAGATAATACCAAAAGAGAATAGTCATTGTCAAAGTGTATCAAACTGTCTTTTATTTTGATTGGAGCTTTAGACCAAGCAGTTTTAAGAACTTCTTTGTCACGTGAAGATATAAATTTGACAATTACAGATCTTGTTGAGTTAGTTTTACTATTTTTTGATGAAACCAATGACCTGTGCGCTCTCTCAATTACATAGGATAGAGCTTCAGGAAGATCTAAAACTTCAGGTAACCAAGATATCAGAAATGTCTCCATATTACTATTTTCTATAGTCTCAGGAAAGCCAAATATTCTTACATTATTATGACGGGACCTATTTTCAAGGTCATCCATTTTTGTTTGAAGTAATGTATTTTTCTTTAAAAGAAATTCTATGTTGCGCTCACCTTCCTGAATCAGAGTTTCCATGTCATTTAATGCTGTTTCTATCCCTAAAATTTGTTTTTGTTGCTGCATATCCTCATGAAGAATGTCCATCTGCTTTGAAGATTTTTCTTTAAAAGTATCCAATTTCATATCCAATCTGTCTATTTTGGAAGTTAACTCTTGGATATTAGTTAACAAAGATTGCAGTTCCTTTTTAAAAGTTGTGTCAGTATGTGAAGTTTTTGTGAAGCTCATCTTGACTGAAGAGAAAGAACTTCTTACCACCGATTTGACAGGAAAATTAACAGAATCAAAAGAAATGTTTTAAAACTATCCTAGTATACTATATAAAGAATCCAATAATATAAACATTTCCACTATTAGAATAGTATTTTTTAAAAATTCCTGTCAAAAGTAATTTGAATAGACAAAGCTGAAGTAAAAGGCTGCTACTCAAGGCTCATACTAAGCCATGCCCCCCCCAGAAATTGTCTTCTGGATTGACTCACTGTAATCCAAGACTGAATCTTAAATCAAGTCCACTATAGTAGCCACAAAAAGATACCAGCTGTTGTTACATTCCCATACAAATGGAATATGTTTTAAATTCAATGAATGATCCAAAGTCCATTAAAACAGAACTTTATTATTAGCACCACCAAAAAATAAAATAACAAAGTAAAGCATAAGACCAGGTTTAGCGCTTTCATCCTAACAAAACATTTGGACTTCTTTAGGACCCGCTGTCTTGTAGCTCTCATTCATTTTTATACCCTATGGTTAATAAGACTTAATTAAATAATAATTTCATGGTTTGTTGTTTCTTAAATGTACTTTAAACAATGTGCATAAATTGCATAAATGAATACAAAAATAAAAATACAATATATATGAATATGTATATTAGTGACCACATAGTATTTTACAAAGCACTTCTTTGTCACTGTGCAATAAAAACTCCTAAAAGTACTTTAAAACAATGTACTACAACAAAACTTATAAATAAGTAAATAAAACTGGTATTAGCAGGCAGTCTCTCATCCAAGAACTAACCAGGCCTGGCCCTGCTTAGCTTCCTAACTCTGCCCTTTCAGAATGATGTGATTGCAAGTACAATGTTTGAAAATGTATTTTTAAATTAAACATTCATGTTAAAAATCCAAATCTTTTGAAAAAAAATAATCTCATGAATCTGAAAAATAAAACTATTAATTTTTATAAGAGTTGCATCATTATTGGAAAAAATTTAAATAAAGACTTCATGAATAAATGTTTACAAGTGTTTGCATCATGTTCAATAAGGGACTTAACTCCAAACAATTCTCATAAATCCACTGCTTTTGTTTTTAACACAGACATAATAGAAGTGCGTTCATTTAATCCTAGAAAAATGATGGCACGAAAATTTGAATCTAAAATTCACAGGAAGGAGACATTTTCAAACAGTTATTTATATTTTTACAGCTGCCATCCAAAAAACACTAAAAAGAATATTTTTGAAGGACATTTAGTGAGAGGCACAAGAATGTTATCAGATATTGAATTTCTTGAGGGAGAGGTTGTTAAATTGTTGGAAATGTATAGTATATATATTAAACAAAGTGATTGTGGAAGTTAAAGAGGGATGGAGTACTAGATACAAACCCCTGCTAGGAAGGCAAGAGCCATTCAAATATTCTGTAAGGAAATTTCAGTCAAAAAACAATGCATATTTAAATGGTATGATCATCCCTTATGAGCCTTATTCAAAAAATGTAAGGAACATTATTACTAGAAATTGGGATATGTTCAGAATTTATGATGAGATACAGTATATAGTATAGTAGGAGACAAGCCATTATTTGTGAACAAAACATGTCACAATTTGAAATTTTGGTTCGAGCACCTGGTGAAATTTGGCTCAGATTATCTTAACAAAGGCACCAGAAAGTGTGCAATGTGTAATATCTGCCCTTATATTTTGAAACTGAATCAGTTATATTTAACATCATTGGACATCATTTTAGGATTTAGGGATGGAAAATGTAACACATCAGGGTAATCTACATTGGAATATGTACCAATGTGACAGTTACTTCATTGGGAAAACAGAACGAGCCTATAAAAAGAGAATTTACAAGCACTTAAACACAATTAAAACTGAAAATCAAAACAATGCACTTTACAGGCACACATTAAATTATGAGAAGTTCAGATGTTTTAAGTTTGGGATTTTGGAAAAAGTTGACAAGCAAAATAGGAATAGTGTGTGGGAACTGGAGCTGGAAAGGAAAGAATTGGATTGGAGGTTACACCACCATTTTCCTGGATTAAACAAACAAGCTTCTATTATGCATGTGTTAAAAACAAAAGCATTGGATTTATGAGAATTGTTTGGAGTTAGGTGCTTTATTGAACATGGTTCAAACACTTGTAAAAATTTATTCATGAAGTCTTTATTTAAAATTTTCCAATAATGATAAAACTTTTATAAAATATAATAGTTTTATTTTTTAGACTCATAAGATTATTGTTTCAAATGTTTTGGATTTTTAACATGAATGTTTAAGAATACATTTTCAAACAGTGTACTTGTAACCACACCATTCTATAAAGAGCTGACTTTGGCAGCTAAGCAGGTCTGGGCCTCGTTAGTTCTTGGATTGGGGACCGCCTGATAACACCGAGTTTTATTTACTTATTTTATAAGTTTTTTTTGTAGTACATTGTTTTAAAGTGCTTTTAGGAGTTTTTATTACGCAGTGACAAAGAAGTGCTTTGTAAAATATTATTTGGTCACTTATATAGATATTCATATATATTGTGGTATTTTTGTATTAATTCATTTATGCAGTTCATGCATATAGTTTAAACTACCTTTAATAACAGACCATGAAATGGTTATTTAATTAAGTTTTATTAACCATAGGGTATAAAAATGGATGAGAGCTAAAAGATAGCAGGTCCTGAAGAAGTCCAAATGTTTTGTTAGGATGAAAATGCTAAACCTGCTCTCATGCTTTACTTTGTTATTTTATTTTTTGGTGGTGATAATAATAAAGTTCAGTTTTAATGGGCTTTGAATCATTCGCTGGTGGATTTAAAACGTATTCTGTTTGCATGGGAATGTAACACCAGCTGGTGTCTTTCTGTGGCTACTACAGTGTACTTGAATTAAGATTCAGTCTTGGATTACAGTGAGTCTATTCAGAAGGCAATTTCTGTTTCATATGTACTATTGAAGACATTTATTTGCTACTTGCTGCTCAAATTAATGTTTTTACTTTTGATTGGTTTATTTTTGTTTTCACTGAGGTTCTCCTTTTGGATCCATGTTAATTTAACAGAATCAACTAGATCCAAACAACTGTGGAGGAATAAAAGCAAACCACTATGGTGGTCATCAAGCATTAAACTGCAATAAAAGGAAGAAATTCCTAAGACTATATAGCTGAAAAATGACCCCCAAAGTAAGAACATCAAAGAACTAGATAATAACATAAAAAAGGAAATAAAAATGCATCCCATGAACTCAGCCTACTACAGAAATTAAAGATAACTACAATTATATAGTTATGTCAGGAAAATAAGAAATAATACCCAAACATTGTTCCAAGGTTATTCTCAGTGGTATAAACTACTCCTGTCCAGTGGATATTGCCAACGTATTGGCTTATAAATTCAGTGCAAACTTTACCCTAGAGATGTCTGTTCCACACTCATATCCCTGATGGAATCTGTCCACCAACCATTATGAAAGAGTCTGCAATGAAGGTATACTCCAAAACAAAGAATGCTTCATCCATGGGGCCTGACAGTATACCTGGTTGTCTAATTAATAACATTAAACACATAATGGCTGACCAACTCCTCACTCTCTTCAACATGAATCTAGCAACTGGATTTGTCCCACAGGAATGGTGCATAGCTGCAATGATGCCACTGTACAAGGGTGGCTCCAGTACGGAAGCTGGGAATTTCATCAGCCTAATATGACTTATATGCAAAGCCATGGAACATATTATAACAAACCTAATCAACTATGACATACAAATAATCTTATCAGGCTTGATCCCAAGCAGTTTGACTTTGTCAAGGTTAGGTCCTGCCTACTGAATCTGGTAAATTTCTTAGACAGTTAGTCAAGTTGCGGACTGTGGACAAGCTGTCCATGCAGCATTCCATTACCTAGTCAAGGCATTCCATACTATACTCCATGCAATTATAATAAGCAAATTGAAAATCTATATATGGATAGCCAACTTGGTTTAGTGACAAGACCCACAAAGTAAGAAATGGAGGTGCAGTGTCTGAGTGAGAGTGACCAGTAACATTCCACAGAGATGTGTGCTCGGACCTCTGCTGCTCAACATCTTCTTCTCGGATCACCACTTATCAAATGAGGATCTCTGGTTAACAAAGTTCATGGATGACTGTAAGCTGGGAATCACTATCAAGCTGCCCCCCCCAACATACATATATGCACTATAATACAAGTTTTCACTTGTCAAGAGCTGATAAACTGAAAATAGGCCGAAGCTCAATGTCAAAAAGTACAACATTGTGGCTTTTTGTAAGCATCTCTCAGCTCCAGTAAAAATCATAGATAACACGCCACTTCAAAATTAAGAGATTGTGGCACCCCTGGGTACATGGATGCACAGCTCTCTGACATTTAACCATCAGTAAATGATTAAAAACGAGTATAAACAATTTGTATACTATCTACGCATATTTTTGTTTTTGAACACATATCATTTAGCCCTGGCAAACTATGTGCATCTAACCTGATTTGCCATGCTAATTCCAACTCTTCTAAAAGAATTGGTAATGGGCCCCCTCTTGGAGATATGTTGACCTGGTCAATGGCCATGTATGAAAAACTATGGCCGGGGAAACACTGTACGTGCTTTGCTAATGCATTGTCCAATTTACTTTTATTAATTGCATACTGGTGTTTGTAAAATGATATGTGTTCAGTAACTTGTATTTTGAAAAACAAAAATATGCGTAGATAGTATACAAATTGTTTAGATTTTTTATATATAGAAATTTGATTATGGATTGACACAATATATTTTTATTATTTCATTGTTATATTACATTAAAGGCAGGCGATGGACTTTTTAATACATAGAGAAAACAAATTCACATTGAAATATTTGTTTTATATGTATAAATACTTACACAACATGGTTTATGTAGATATATTACATGTTACATATTTTATTATAAATACATTGTTTATAGAACATGTAAGACACAATTGTTTTCTGTTAATTTAAAGTGCTTGATAGTTCGAGTGGTTTTATTTTCATGTACTGCAACTTTAAATTTTACAATCATGGTATTGGTTCTATGACGTTAGCAGAACAGAAAACCAATTTAAATTTGCGGGAAGTTGAGGAATCTGAGGAAGTTTGTTTCAGTACAAAAGAAAAGCGTTCGTTTATTATTGTGCTTAAAGCCTTGTACAATTGTTTTATACAGTAAACATCTCTTTTTGAATTGGACTTTGCAAGCTGTTATTTGTTCTGTTTACTAGTTTTGTTTGCATATCAATTTAACCATCAGTGGTTAAGCAATCTTTTTACCTTGCACACCTTATAACAAAGTGTATTTCTTCCAGGATGAAAGAAGTCCCAGCCTGCCTAAATTCCACTTAGTACAATACCCCCCTTTGGAATGTAGGCATATCAAGTAATTGAAAAGACCCCCAGAGATTTGCAACTATAAAGAACAGAGGCCTAAAAGATATGAGCTACACAGGCATACTGGAAGCTTTATCCCTTTACTCAGTTTCTTACAGACTCCTTAGGGAAGACTTGTGTCTTGCTTATAGGACTACAAGGGATCTACAAGTTCAAGAACTCTTATCCTTAAAAAGTCAAACACTACATTAAACACTAGGGTCAAAGATCTAAATTTACTCTTACAAATAAATAAGACTAAGAGAAGGAACAGAGTTGTTACTCAGTGACTACCTTTTCTCTGGAACAAACTCCCTTTCCAAGTTAAGTAGTGTGAACGGAATGGGTGTTCATAAATTCACCTCTGGTATGATGGGGCTGCCCCCTCTTGAAATGAGAAGCAGGGCCTAAGGATGGGCACTGGAAAGGTAGAAGTGACCTTGAGCCTCAGCTGCCTTGTAAATCCTATGAACTCCTATGATCATACCTACAGCACACACACGAGTACTTTCCCTATGGTTGTAGTTGTACTAGTGTGTCATTCGTACATATAATTAAGGAGGTGTGGGGGGAAAACTCCCACCATCTGGGGCTATGGAAGTAAAGCCCCACAAGTACACAGTCTGATCAAGTATGAGACAATTCAGCTATTTGAATCAGGACTTGGATTTGCTTGTTAATTAAATTAATGGATCAAACTTCACAATTTGCACTGGTGAATAAGAAACTTACAATTCTTTTGTTCTGCTGATGTCTTGAAAATGTGAAAAGTTTCACATCACAAAAAAAACTGTTAGGTTTATATCTATGACTGGTTAAATTTTGCTGGTCTGTGTATTTGATAAAAATGATCTCAATGGAAAGGTGTCGGTGTTAGCAGCATTCAACTCTTTACATGATATATATGGGTGCACTGCATTAAGTAGAGTTTGTGTGCAGTCAACAGCTGTTTATTCAACTAAGCAGCTGAAGACAGGTGTGTGAGACCGCACAATTCCCAAGGCTTGGATATATGCCCTTTCCCTGGTGTTCTGCAATCTCAGAGTTAGTATATATAATTAGCGGGGGTGTTAATAAAATAGACTACACATGTCAATGCTGTTTCTTGGCACATGGCATGCTAATGTGCTGAGTTCTGAGTTTTTGACCTTTTGCAGTCAACTTTGGGTCTTTTTGTTGCAATATAATACACCCATGTGGATATATATGTATACAGATAGATATAGACATTTAGAACTGCATATACATGTGTGTATATATATTTTCTCCCTATGGTGTCACCTATGACTATATGACTAGGGTATTCAACTGTGCAGAGGTTTGGCTCATGGCTTTTGAACGGATATCATTGTGACTCTTAGATGTATGTTTCATTGTAGGTACTGCTCTGTGTTGTGTGTTTGTGAGATTTCTGAGGGTATTTTTGTTAAGTTACAGTCAGGAGGCCTTTGTGGTTTAGCTACGTTACTTTTAAGAGCCTCAGCTTATGTAGGTCTATTTGTTTTGTCCGAGTTTTTGTGATTAGTTTCGTACCATGTTGTCTGGTGCTGACAACCTGCTCATTATTTTCAGTAGCTGCATGTGGCAGTTTTTCCTCCAGTAACATATAACTACATCTTTTACACAATGTGTCAGTTTAAGAAGTAGGTAGTGCTACATTGTCTCATGATGCCCATTTCATCTGAGCTGGATACAGAGACAGAAAGTTCAATTCCATGGTTCCAGATACCTACAAATATGGGCTAAAGGGGGAATAGCGCATACGAGATGTGCAGCTAACTTACTGTAGTGCTGCTGTCTAACATGAAGAGTTTCATGCCTCATAATGCAAACCAGATCCTCTTCATGCAGCTGCTGAGGGAAGCATTAAAGGTCATAATTACAGTATTGATTTGGGGTATACTAATAAAATCTGGTTTGAGCAACACCACCACATGGGTAGTAAATAATTTGTCTTTACTGGCTATGAGATTCACTTTAGATATACAAAGATCTACTGCTCCTTAATTCAGTGGTGGTAAAACTGGGAGGTGCAGTTAACTAAGGTTCCTAAGTGATAATTTGAAAATGAAAGTGCTCACATCTGTTGAGTATAATGCTGCGATTGTGAAAGTTAAATAACAAACAAGAAAGCAGATACAACTTCAGCCAATGTCTACCCCCTCAGAAACAGCAGTATTTTCTTCCTGCCACTGAATAATCACTACTGCTCTTGACCACACCTCTCAACCTGGAAACATCAAAAATCTGTACAAAGGCCCATGAAAATAGGTACCAGTCTGTACTCTGATTAACATAAAATGTGCATACATAATTATGTATCCCCACCCACTCCAACAGAATTGTGCGATACCAATTTTCAAAATGCAAACTGAAGAACAGACAACCAAATTATGGCCCCAGAGACCCCTGCAGCCATTCCAATGCCCCATTACCTGGCTATTTTACCCCTTTACCATAAACACTAATGTGCATACTGCTTTACTTCTACAATGTTTATTTGGACTTTATTTTACATTTTATAACACAAACTGTAATAGACATCTGCTAAGCAAAGCAATACAGTCTCACAATGAAAATAGACTGAGCATTAAAACTTCTCTCCCCTTGAAAATCACATCCATTGAAACCCACATCCAAAGAAAAATGCATCTGGCCAGTGGCGGATAAAAATTACCTTTGGGTTGTTTTCAAATAATAGGCCCCTTGCACATGAAACAAGAAACATACATGTGTTCTTTAATACACCTTCCTGACTTTATTAAATTATATTCCTTGTATAATACAGCACACTTGTTAGAGCGCATTTTAAATTTATTGTTTGAACATTTTTCTAGTAAGCAACAAAACAAAATGCATGAACCAATAATGACAAAACTGCCCAATTCAGAACCTTTCCATTGTAAAAGTCTACTCAAACTTCTACAATCCACCAGTATTGGTAAAAGTCATCTAAATCCCATGTTAAAAAGATAGGTTGCTACTAGCAAACAACTTTATACTCCATTCTTTCATCTACAAGTAAAGTGTCTGTTGCTCTTGAAGAACAAATGCCTATGTTACATAAAAAAAATGATAAGCTACTAATATTTCAATAGGAAATGGATGGCAAACTGATAACAGGTCCATAGTTAATAAGTGTCGCTGCCAAAGGAGGACATTCTCAGGACTGCAGCGTCTACCCCCTTTAAAAGTATAACACAGTACAGTATCAGCAATCCATCTACAGATTGTGGGAGTAGAAGACACAGCCTTCTGCAGCACTACCACTGCACCATCCAAATGTTAAGAGGAATGTACCAGAAGTATGAGCCAAACACATTCCAGACATTATGTGAAAATTTGTACAGTTGCGAGATTTAACTCCTTCAACCAAAAGTGGTGCTAGTATGGGTAGAGAACTCAGGCTCTTGCTCCTTGTACCTAAGATACAGGGTTTGAGCCTGAGTAACCCTAACCACCAGGCAAGATCTATCTGGGGCATTTCACATACGCACACACCTAAAGTGCTTTACCTGGACCATCCACAAAAATGGCACCTAATGTTTGTCCTCATATGAAGCTATATGCCTCCACACCTGCCACTTATCTATTCTGAAATTATTTTCACTATAGCAATAGCACAGTCACATATGACAGTTCATACATTCTGAGAGTGCCCTTTAGAGGAATACTATACTTGGTAGACTACCATAGACTACCTCAATCTCATTGTTTACATTTATAAGCCCTCTTCTCAACAATCATAGCGTGTATCCTAGTGTCAAACACTACGTTCAAGCATTCTAGTTTTCTCCTCTTTTTTCTGCATACATTGATGCTGCACTTTCAGTCCGGAGATACTCTAGGAGAGATCTTCCAAAGATTGGTGCAGTTGCACACTGTCTCTGCACCTCCCAGATTATTAAAAGTAATGCACCAACCACATGCTTTGTCCTCCTGCCAGTCTTCTATTTTTCATCTTCGCCACTTAGTTTCATTTTCATTCTGATAAGCTATCCACATCTGCAGCTTACACTTCTATAAACACACTGTATCTGATACTTACTTTCATGTCACACACTACACTTCATTCTTTGCATCTGCTTCCTGTAACCATAGTAACCTTTTAAAAAGCTGAGAACACCTTAGAAAAAGCTTGGAACACCATAATAAATAGAGTCGGACCCACCAACAAGTCCCAGTGCTGGTTAAGGGGGACCAGCCAAGATATTAAAAATTAAAAAATAGGCTTGAACCTAAAGTACTTTACCTGAAAAGAAATGTTCCGCTGCTCACACACACACTTTACCTGGAACATCTCGGTATTAAAAATCCCAATACACACACGCTTTACCTAGAACACCTAAAGTGCTTCACCTGGAAATGAATGTTCCACTGCTCAGAGCTCCAATTCTCTGCTGCCTGGAAATAAATGCATCAATAAATTCTACGCTGCTCTCCAATTCTCTGCTGCTTCAAGCTTCGCTTCTAGTCTGTCCCACAGCTTGTAAAACCTTAAACCCAGCCCAGAGCAAGCCCTCACACACACCACAGTTAAATGAATAAAGTAACTGCAAACAAAATAATAAAGCAGCATAGTTACATGAATAAAGCAACGGAGCCCTCACACACCAGGGTTAAATGAATAAAGCAACGGCACACAGAATAATAAAGCAGCACAGTTACACTAATATAGCAACGGCAGACAGAATAATAAAGCAGCATGGTTACATTAATAAAGCAACAGCACACAGAATAATAAAGCAGCACAGTTACACTAATATAGCAACGGCACACAGAATAATAAAGCAGCATGGTTACATTAATAAAGCAATGGCACACAGAATTAAGCAATGTGGTTACATGAATAAAGCAACGGTTCAATGCAATTTGAAATTGTGCGCGTTCAACAGCAGCACATAAGCATCTCGGTAGGGTATTAAAAATCCCAACACCTAAAGTGTTTTACCTGGAAATAAATGTTCTGCTGCTCAGAGCAGCAATTCATATTCTCCATTGCCTGGAAATAAATGTAGCAATAAATTCTCCGCTGCTCAGACATCCATTCCAATTCTCTGCTGCTTCTGTCTTCCCTTCTCATCTGTCCCACAGCTTGTAATCTTAAACCCGGACCAGAGCAAGCCCTCAGCTGATTTCCGACAGGCTGCTCATGAACTGACTTCACTGCACACAGCTCTATGTGATGACATCAGTCCAAAAAAATCCGGAAAAAGTTTTTAAAAATAAAATGCCAGGAAATTAGGGGGTGCCACTCGGGAATCTTAGCACCCCATTATTTGGACCTCAAAAAACGGTAAAAACCAAGAGATTCAGTACGGTTGAGAGGTATGCTCTTGACATGTTTAAACACAGATGAGAAAACCAGCTAAAATGTATTCTAAGAAAGAAGTTACAATAGAAAAGAGCAAAGTATCATAGACATTCTATCAGCTTCTGGAAAGTGACTCAGTAGATGGCACAAAAATTCCATCAGGCTGCAAGACAAAGAAAGAAAGAAAGATAAAGAAGATAGTCAGACACCCTTCACAAGGGATACCAGCAACAACCTGCTCACCAGTCCACAGGGCATCAAAGGCAAATGGAAGGAGTACTTCCAGCAGCTTCTGAATGAAGAACTCACCACAGAAGCTGTACTGCCCCAAACACAGCCTACAGAGAGAGAAAAGGAGGAACCCACCATAGAAGAAATAAGAACAACACTAAGGAAAATGAGGTCAGGGAGAAGCAGCAGGCTCAGATGAGGTCACAGCAGATATGATAAAGATGCTGGGTGAGATAGGGGAGAAATGGCTCATGAAGGTACTCACAGTAGTATGGAGAGGAAAGGGTATCCCAAATGACTGGCAAATAAGCATACTCGTTCCTGTGTACAAGAACAAAGGGGACATCTATAACTGTGGGCAGTATAGAGGTATGAAACTTCTGCTACACTGCATGAAAGTTCTGAAGAAGGTAATTGATAAATGCATATTCTGAGTAGTATAAAGTAAGATGGGAAATGAACAGAGAGACAGAGAGTTGACAAGAAGATATAGATGAGAAAAGAGTCCAACTGGGCATTCCCAGACTTGGAAAAAGGATATGTCAAGGTCCCAAGAAAGCTGAATTGGACAGTCCTGTGTTGGTTCATAGTCCCATAGACATTGGTAGAATTAGTGCAAGCTATGTACAATGACCCAAGTATGAACAGTGTTTGGTCTCACAGAGGGGTTCCCAGTGGTAGGGGATGTGCACCAGGGTTCAGCTCTGAGCCCACTGCTATTCATACTGGTGGTGGACTACATTAGCAAACAGGATGAAAGGAAGAGATCAACAAAGTTGCTGTATGCAGAGGATGTGGCATTACAGGCAGACTCTGAGCAAGAACTTCAGCAAAGGATGGGGGAATGGAATGTAAAACTGAAGGCACATGGGATGAAACTTAGCACTGATAAGACAGTAGTAATGGCAGCAAATGGAGGAAATCAGAAGACGCTGAAATTTGAAATATAAGGGGAAATAGTGGAACAGGTTAACAGCTTCAAGTATCTGGGAAGAGTGATTGAGGAGAAGGGAAGCCTGAATGAGGAGGTCAAAGCTAGAATCAGAGGGCTGCATCCAACTGGCACAGAGTGTCAGTGGTAGTATATGACAGAAGAATGCCAAAGAAGCTGAAAAGCAAGGTTTACAAGACAGTGGTGTGACCAGTACCACTGTATGGTACAGAAACCTGGGCAGTAAAGGCAGAGCAATTGAGGAAGGTAGAGGTGATGGAGACCCAGTAGTCAGTGACTTGGGGACACACAGACAGTAATCCAGCCTTTGACCATCTTGGGTCTACAGCACTGAGGAAATCATTCTATGTTGTGCAACTTATAAACAAATGTATGGCATCTAAGTCCAAAGAGGTCATTGTTCCACTGTACTCAGCATTCATCAGACCTATCATTGAGTACAGTGCCTCCATTGGTATGTATCTAATTAGGGATATCCAACAACTGGAACGTCCACAGAGGTTCCTCACTAAAAAAATACAGAGTATAATTATCATGGCCTGTGCAGACTGCCTCATGTCTTTATCCATGTATTCTGTCTCCTACTAACCCTTGAGGGGAGATCTATGCCTGGCATACAAGACATTGTCAGACCTCACTCTGATGGACCTCCTGCATATCTGCAAAACAAACAGCAAATGAATTACCCATTTTAAAGACTTAAACCTTGCCTGTGATATAAACAGGACCCACTGGAAAAATAGGTATACATTCCAAAGAACACCCCTTCTCTGGAACAGGCTCCCCATCCATGTGAAGCACAGTTTCTCCCTCGTCCAAGTCAAGTATAACTTGGACAGCTGGATGGAAAACAGGAAATCCATCCTTGGTGTGGCACCTAAGTCTCTAATGGACACAGGCAGCCTGTAAATGGTTTATCTCCCAAGCCCCTGCTTGTAAATGCTTTACCTCCCAAATCCCTGTTTACACTTATCAAGGATACCAGAACTTGTCAGAGATTTGGGATACATGGCTAGGCTTAAAAAGTGCATTGTCGTCATTAGCCTAGTGAACACCTATGAACCTATGAAGTGCCTGAGGTGGGTGGTAGGATGTACACTGTACGACAGACAAAGAAATGAGGACATAAAAGCAGAAACCAAAGTAGCTCCAATTGTAAAAAAAGTCAAAGTGAAAAGATTACAGTGGTTCAGGCACATGTGCAGAAAAGCAGAAGACAATCTGCTGAAGAAGATCTGGGATTAGGCAAGAGGAAATGAGGACATCCAGCAAAGAGATGGATGGATTATGTGACAGAAGACCTGCAACAGTTAGGCATGAGTGTTAAAGAAGGCAGGATAGTGGCCTTGAATTGAGAGAGATTGTGTCAGTTGACATGATACCCCAACTCCATGTAGAAAAAATGTGAAAAAGGGGTTTGATGATGGTGATAATGGATGCAAACTTAAGTTGCTTATTTACACACTTTGCAAATTGTCAACAGAACAGCATTACAGCTACAATAATACCCCTAAATATAGACACACACACACACGATCTTAGCCAAAAGGTCAAGAAGTTGCTATACTTATGCTGCTCCTATAAATAAATTAAAAGTTTATACCCTGTATATCCAAAATTTAGAAAAACACAGACCTAAAGAAGTCTAGAAGGATGAAAGCAATCTTTGTTAACAATAGGTTATGAAAATAGAACATGATTTTTACAACTGATTTTTTACATGCAAAGTGTATATATATATATATATATATATATATATATATATATATATATATATATATATTATATATATTTTTTTATATATTTCCAGCCATGTAGTACATTGTCATGGATAAAATCACAGATTTAATAACCTACTTAATAATCTGGTTAAATAAGAGGTACCACATCTTTATAAATTGTATTTAAAGTACATAAGTGTTATATTATTATGACAGCTACTAAGTAGGGCAGGACCTCCTCGAATGTCACACTGATGGGGAAGGGATGGAATTTAACATGTGTACCAATAACACTTTGTTTTACAGCAGAATAAACCACCCCCCTGCCTGATAAAAAGTATATATATATTTAGAAAGCTTGTGAGAAAACTATTACTTTATTTTTGTTTTACTTAGATCGCTTGTCTGTGTACTTAATAAAGGATCTTCGACTGGAAACAGACTGCCTGCCTTGCTTGGATTACTTTCGAATACTTAGTAATTCTGTACAATATTTCAAATTATATATTTTTTATTATTTTTTTGACTTAAGACGAGTTTAAGTTCGCTACTTCTACTACTATTGTCTGATCTGATTAATATACAGTGATTCTAGAGATATATGGACTGAAAATCTTCCACACAGGAGGTTTCTTACACTGTTTTGTTTTTGGACCCACTATACTTGTTTAGTGGGTTGTTTGAGACTTTGGGGATACCACTGTGTGATTACTTTTTTTTTTTTTTTCAAAATTTAGAAAAAGATACCCAAAATATACTATAGTCCACCAAAAACAGCCCCACAATCAAGTAAATACAAAACCTAAATGAAAACATTGACCACATTTTCCATTCACTATACACACAGACTACAAAAACAACCTCTAAAAATTACTACCTAATCAAACCCTAGTAACAGAGCTTGTTTTTATCATGAAAATTTTAAAATAAATCATACCAAATAAAGTAAAATACTAACAACTAGCCAATCAGAAAATGGAATTACCATCACGATGGACCAGATGTAAGCTATCTACAGTAGACTAACAAAAAATAAGTAAATTATAAAACTATCAAACTTTAATATAACCTTTGCTGCTCTACTGAAATATATCAACAAAACTAAAATAATGCAACAAAATCATGTGATGTTGCAATGTTAACTGTACAACTGTTGTAAACTGTACTCTAGTCTGTTACATCAAAAGTATCAGGGTACACTGTATTGTATATTCTATTTTGTGCATTATACTGTGTATTCTAGCTGTGTATTTTATTTCTGTATATAATCAAGGAGCTTTTCTGTGGGCCTCTGCTGAAAAAGGGCAGCTTGTCCAGTCGGACTTTCCCCGTAAACAAATGTAAAATAAATAAATATCCAAGAATCATCATATTGAATAAACTGTTAACCTAATCTACAAATTAGTGTTTTTGCCTTTTTCTAAATGTAACAGATTCCAGAAGACTTAGGAATTGTTAAATACAACCAATTTAAATTGCAGTGAAACCAAACAAACCATATGGCAAAAAGCAGTCACTGTCTAACTGATGAATCTGGGCATCTTGGGGCAATGCAGCAATTGCCTCATGTACACAGACAACCCTCTCTTCCTCCCACCGAAGACTACATCCTGTGAGAGATGCACTTATATACCCAAACTGGAAGCAAAGCTCTCTTCACCCAAGACTGGCCTAGACAGTCAAGAGGAGAAGGTAAACACTTCCACCACACCACACTCATCACATAGTCCCTCAAACCCTACACCACCAAAACACACACATAGCAACAAAAAACACATACCTACATTCGCGGAGGCTTCTGGAATTCATAAATTCCAACAACTTGGAACAACTTATCCACACCCCCACCAGGGGCAGCAATATCCTAGACCTGGTCATTACCAACATGGGAGACTGGTAACCACACCAGAGGTCAGTTCCTCATTGGTCAGATCCAACCACAAGCTAATCAGCCTAGATATCACCCCCATTAGGGAAACCACCGTAAATAATTTTTCCAAAGCCAACTTCACGCTTCTTAAGACAGAAGTGGCAAACTTCACAACACCCATGCAGATGAACAACAGAGGTGTGACTGCTGAATCCTACACAAATGCACTTTATAAGCACTTACACGAGTGCATGGATCGTGCTATCCCCTAACAGAACCAAGATGCTATCCTCCAAAAAAAGGAAGTGAATCTGGTGATTCCACTGTCATAGACCAACTCTACAACAGAAGAAAGAAACTGTTGCAAAAAAGAGTAAAATCACATGACTGGAAGAACTCCCTGGTCAGCCTCAGTAAGAAGCTGAGATCCCTCATAAAATCTTCCAAAGCTAGTTATGAAAACAAAATCGCCACTGATTCTAAATACAACCACAAAGCAATCTATAGCTATGTCAAGAATCTCAATGGCAACAGTCAGATCTGCTCTGAGTTACAGCACAATGGCACTAAATATACAGAACCAACTGACATTGCCACCATCCTGGCAGATAGGTTCAGTGCTAACTTTACCCTCCCACCCCCTAAAAGGCCTATCTCTATACCAGAAGAATGCAAGGCTCCTGTAATCATGACTGCATAGGTAAAAAACACACTCTCCAAAGCCAAGAACACAGCATCCATGGGACTTGACAACATCCCAGGCTGCATTCTACATGAACTACAGAATGAGCTGGCACCCCACCTAAACACCATGCTCAGTCATAGCCTCACCTCAGGCTTTGTGCCCACTGAATGGTGCACAGCGACGGTTATCCCACTCCATAAAGGGGAAGCCACCACGTACCCCAGGGACTACCACCCCATTAGCCTAACAAGCCTGGTCTGCAAGACCATGGAACATATCATCATGGAACTTATAAACAAAGACATTGGAAATCTCCAGACTCTGGACCCCACCCAGTTCGGGTTTGTAAAAGGCAGATCATGTCTCCTAAACCTGACTGACATCTTTGAAGCAGTCACCAAAGCCATAGACAAGGGTAAGGTGGTTCACACAGCCTATCTAGATCTCACCAAGGCTTTTGACACCATTCCCCACTCTGGAATTATAGATAAACTCATTAAACTAGGTATAAATCCCTATGTCACAAGATGGGTTGCCAAATGGCTCACTGACAGAACCCACACTGTGAAAGTAGCAGACTCCAAATCCAACTTCAGACCAGTGACAAGTGGAGTACCACAGGGTTCAGTCCTGGGTCCTCTCCTGTTTGGTATCTACTTTTCTGAAGTGCAGGCTAACGCAGAAGATCTTTGGCTAATGAAGTTCACAGATGACTGCAAACTAGGAGCCATAATTGAAACTTCTAATGATGTGGACATCCTACAAAAGGGCCTCACTGAGACAGTTGTCTGGTGTCAAAGCCATGGCCTGAAGCTCAATGCCAAAAAGTGCATTGTCATTCCCTTTGGTAAAAACTCTGTACCCATGAGCTACCACATAGCTGGTAGTCTACTTAACACCAAAACTGTGATAAGAGACCTTGGGACCCAGGTGGACAGTAGTCTCTTCTTTAATAATCACATTGCCACAGTAGTCAGGAAATCCTTCTACGTGGCACACCATCTTCACAAAAGGTTTCTCATCCAGGAAAAAAAGAGGTCATTGTTCCCCTCTACTTGTCACTCATTAGACCCATTATAGAGTACAACACCACTTTTGGTATGTACCTCACAAGACATCTACAACAACTGGAAAGGCTGCAGAAATACCTCAGAAAGAGGATTACTGGCCTCAAACACATGCCCTATGCAGACCATCTTAAAAAACTCCAGCTTTATTCCATCGCATATCGCCTACTCATAGGCGATCTCTGCCTAACATACAATTGTAGCTATGTCAAACCCAGAGCTGTTAGACATGCTCCACTTAAAGAAATCCCAATCCCTCCATGCTGCATGCTCTAGGGACCTAAACCTTGTCACCACAATAAATAGAACATGCTGGTGGGATAGATCTCTGTCCCAGAGACTTCCCATACTCAGGAACAAACTACCTATCTATATCAAGCAAAGCTCCTCGTTAGCACTCCAAGAGAAATCTTGATCATTGGATGGGAAATAGGAAATTCACCCTGGGGATCACCTCTGTGGCTCTGCTCGACAGTGACACAGGAAAATAATTTTCTTGGGTGGCGAAAGACAGGGTACCTTTTTGGCTAGGCTTGTATAAGCCCTAGGGCTGACAGCCTAGTACCTACCTATGAACCTAAATTGATTATTTTTTAACAAATCAGCAATCTAATGAAGTCTTTGATAAGAGCTGAAAGCCCTAATCTGTGGAACTGGTAAATAAATCAATGAACTTGATTTGTATTGGACAGTGTTCCATTATTTCATTTTTATTTTCCCCAGGTTATGCAGTGATGGTCTTTATCAGGCCATTGATGGTGTTTTATTTTACATCAAGATATAAACTACCAGTACAAACAAATATTAAAATGTACCCCAGAACATGAGAAAAAGACTTGCCTAGATAATAAAAACTGAAACAATGTAGTCCAATACATATAGGTAAATACAATACATGGAGATTTGGTTTGTGTGATATATTAAGTATACTGCACTGTAAGATTAGAGAACTTAGTAGTTGATTCACCTATTCCCTCATCTTGAAATGTACTGCCTAAACCTACAGCCAAGATAGTGTAGTGGTTAGAGTCCAGGCATTACATGCAGGCTTTCACGGTTCAAGTATCAAGACAGGCAAGTTATTTTTCCACACCTTTCAGCACCAGAACATGGACCGAAGCTCCAAAGGCGGTGGTGTCTCCATATTCATAAAGGATATACACATCTCCAGACTAGTAGCCCAGCATAACGCATCTGAGATACTTCAGATACAACTAACATAGGGTAAAATGGAGATTCAGGTCGTAGCTTGCTATAGGTCCCCAACCATGTCCCAAGACTCTCACTCCATGTTCCTAAGCAGCCTGGAAACTATCAGGGTCCAACTCAACACTCTCATACTAGGTGACTTCAACTACCCCTCCATTAACTGGGAAAACTACTCATGGATCAATACACTGGCTCAATGCTTCCTGGAATTCATCAGTTCCAATGCCTTGGACCAGCTCATTCTTATCCCCACTAAAGGAAGCAACAACCTTAACCTGGTTATTACTAACATGGGCAACCGTTGCTATACACCAATAGTCAATTCCTCCCTGGTTAGATCTGACCACAAACTAATCACCACAGAAATCAACATCTCACCCACACCCCTGGCAAAGGTAACCACCATGAAAAACTTATCTAAAGCTGACTTTGGGATCCTGAAAACAGAGGTGGCTAACTTCACATAACCCATGTCAATGGAAAATAGATGCATGACTGCAGAATCATACACCAATGCACTGTACGAACACATACATAAATGCATGGAAATAGCTATATCCAATGGAACCAAGACAGTCTCCTCCAAAAAAAGGAAGCCAATCTGGTGGTCCCCTGCCATTAATAAACTCTACAGTAGAAGGAAGAAACTGTTGCAGAAAAAGTTGAAGTCCCAAGAATGGAAAAACTCCCTTATTAGCCTCAACAAAAAGTTGAGATCTCTCATCAAAACCTCTAAAGCCAGCTATGAAGTCAGAATTGCGGCAGACACTAAAAACAACCACAAAGCCTTCTATATTTATATCAAGAATTTCCATGGCAATACCCAGGTTTGCTCTGAGTTACTGCACAATGTACCTCCTATATTGATCCAACAGATATTGCCAACATACTGGCTGACAGATTCAGTACCAACTTTACCCCTCCCCCACCCAAAGGACCAATCACAATACCGGAGGAATGCCAGGCACCCAGCATTACTGCAGCACAGGTTAAAGCTGCATTGTCCAAGTCCAAGAATACAGCTTCCATGGGACCTGACAATATCCCTGGATGTGTTCTACATGAACTACAAAGTGAACTGGCACCACATTTGTGTGCCCTGTTCAGTCACAGCCTCACCTCAGGCATTGTGCCTACCGAATGGCGCACTGCTACAGTCATCCCTCTCCATACAGGGGGAGTGACTATAGACCCTGGGAATTATCAACCCATTAGCCTGATGAGTCTGATATGTAAGGCTATGGAGAGCATCATCATGGGCCTAATTAACAAGGATATAGGGAACTTCCAAACTCTAGATCCCACTCAATTTGGTTTTGTGGAAGGTAGACCATGCCTGCTCAACCTGGTTGACTTCTCTGAGTCAGTCACCAGAGCTATGGATGAGGCAAGGCAGTTCATACAACCAGAAATATGACCAGCAGATTGTGGAGACAGAATAACACTTAATTACATAAATATAGTGTACCAAACATTGATGAAGGCTTTGTAATATACAAGCCGAAACCGGTCTGTTTGGTACACTATATTTATGTAATTAATTGTTATTCTGTCTCTATGGTCTGCTGGTCATATTTTTGGTCTACATAGTGATTTAGGACCCTGCAGATGCCTTACTTGCAGAGGCCTTTTTTTGGGATTGCTAGTTCATACAGCCAACCTCGTTCTGGCCAAGGACTTTGATACCATTCCCCACTCAGAAATTATTGATAAACTCACCAAACTAGGCATCAACCCCTTTATCACTAGGTGGGTTGCAAATTGGCTCACAGATAGAACCCACAGTGTGACAGGGATCAGTCCTGGGTCCTCTCCTGTTTGGCATCTACTTCCCAAAAGTCCAGGCCAACACGGAGGGACTCTGACTGACCAAGTTCACAGATGACTGCAAGCTGGGAGCCATTATTAACTCCCCAAGTGATGTAGACATCCTACAGAAAGGCCTCACTGAGACCAATGACTGTTGTCGAAACCATGGCCTTAAGCTTAATGCCAAAAAATGCGTCTTCATCCCCCTCCGTTCCCACTAATTACCACATTGATGGGAGGCAACTGAACACTGAAGGCGTTATAAGAGATCTGGGGACACAGGTTGACAGCAACCTCTCATTCGACTACCACATTGCCACTATGGTCATAAAGTCCTTCTATGTGGCACATCTCATTACTAAGGGTTTTGCATCCAGGAAGAAAGAGGTCATCATCTCTGTCTACTCTTCCCTCATTAGGCCAATCATCGAGTATAATGCCCTATTTGGCATGTACCTCACTAAACACATGCAACAACTGGAAAGGCCACAAAAGTACCTCACAAAGAGGACCCTAGGCCTTAAACACATGTCCTACATGGACAGTCTCAAAAAGCTCCAGCTATTCTCTGTCTCATATCATCTACTAAGAGGCGATCTCTGCTCGACTTACAAAGCCATGTCTGACCCAGCTCAGTTAGAAATGCTATATCTAAAGAAATCCCAATCCCTCTGCACCACACACTCCAGAGACCTCAACCTCATTACCACAATCAACAGAACATGCTGGAGGGACAGGTTCATAACCCAGAGACTGCCCCTGCTCTGGAATAGACTTCCCATACATGTCAAGCAGAGCACTTTACTGGCTCTCTTCAAGAGAAATCTTGATGAATGGATGAGAAATAGAAAGTTCACCCCAGGGATCACTCCAGTGGCTCTGCTTGATAGAGGCACTGGGAACTAACAACGGGTGGCACAATGCCAGGGCACTTCTATGGGCTAGGCTTGTAAAGGCTCCAGGGCCATTAGCCTAGTAGGCACCTATGAACCAGAGGACACATTCCATATGGAGTATGTTTATGTTATAGAACTGGCTTAAGAATGAAGCAAGACTGAATCCCAGCATGAGGATTATATCAGTAAATAGTGATGAACAAAATACTGAAGAGCAAAACACTGAACATAGTTGCTTCGACAAACATTTACCCAACTTTAGAAATTACTTATACACAAAATATCAACAGTAACCTACATGCTCCAGAAGTAACCAAATCAGAAACCTATAAGTAGAACAAATATTAGTGTGTTTACAGGGGAACAAGCCCCCTGTACCCCCACGCACCTAGATTTATATGTACCAACTCTGTGGTTGCCCAGATATAAAGAAAGGATTAGTCTTCCAGTCCAAAGGAATTACTGCCAGAGCACAATGCCAAACCATACCAATAGCAACTTTTTATGCAAAACAGTCACTAGCATTATCTCCGGTCTTCAGCATCATCTGCTTTCCCACATAACAATCCTACACATATTGTACAAACAAAAAAAACACAAATATAATACATATCTACATATCAAACTCATATGATCACCAACCTGTCTTCGCTAAATACATACATAAACATGGTACCACTCACTACATTCCTGCATTCCATTGTATAGTCAGTATTTTGTGCATTCAGTGCTTTGTGATGCATTAAAATTCAGTCAACCAAACAGTTATTCAATATTTTGCCGTCAATTTAAATTTACTAGCATTTCTATACACCTTGTTGTTAGTAGAGTTTTTAATATGAATTTAATGCCCCTGAGATGTGAAACTGAAGGTGCCTCACAGGAAACTGACAGCCGGCTTGACTCTAACATATTCTTGGAACATGGTCCCTTTAAGGGCTAAGCTCTATAAATGATAGCAAAGGCACATATATGCTTATTTACGGATACTGGGTTGTAAGCCACCATGTACTGTATCTCTCATGACCTGAGTCATTATTTACTCCTTGCTGGAATATAACCACTTCTAGACTGGGGGGGTTGTGCCAGAAGTAATTCAAATCATTGAAAATAACCAGTGAAAATTGGAAACTGAAATGAGAACACTGACAATCAAGCAAAGTTTTAGAAAAAAATAAGTAAAAATACAACACTAAAAGTTCAGCCACCTCTGCACTGTAATTACTAAATGTAAAAATAATGAACACCATTCAAAAATGCCAAAATGCCACACTGGCAAAGTCATAGAGTTACCAAAATAAATTCTGAGTGCTGTAGAAAGAAGCCAGTGTTTTGTTTTTTTGCTAAAGGCTAGATCACTGTTACAGTCACAATACAATTTAACACATTAACAAATTTACAGAGGCATGTACTAACACAGCAACAGCTATAGGGTAACCTGGGAAATAATTGGAAAACGTGGAAGCAAAAGAATGGACATTTCAGTACTACTAAACGATTGCAGAAGAACCCTGATGAGGTTCAGGGAGCCACATTTCTACATATAACAGGGCAGATCTAATACATTTGATTTACCTATTATGATAAAAAACAAATACTCTACAACTAACCTAGCTATGGTTCTGTGAAGGACTAACCTATATCTATCAAGTTGGCAGAAAATCAAACATAGCATCAGCAGTCCAGAATGCATTAATACCAGTAATTAGAAAGTCACAAAATTACCCTCACATTAAGGAAAAGCCATAAATTTAACCAGAGAAGAATATATTCATGAATATAATTCTGATACTAACTAAAAAAATGAATCAGTATACAGGTACCTACCCAAGTGTTACTTCATTCATCTTAGATACTGAATTATATTAAGCTTGAAGACTTCCTACTAACATTATATGATGCCATAGAAATGTTTCCAAAGTTTCTTTCATCTCTCTAGTACTGCAACCTATCTGCACATTACACTATCTTCACCCAATATTAATAACTGTACATTATTTTAATAGTTGTCAATATTTGTTTTTGTAATTATGGACTGCCTATGGACCAGTTAGTAGCTGAAAAGGATCCTTGGACCAGCTCACTTTCCCAGGGAAAAAAATGTAAAGAAATAAAAAATATATACTGTGAGCCTAGAAAGCTATTTTCCCTGTATGTGTGTTGTTTATTCATTACAAGACATCAGGGTCAAATTAGACTATTGTTGCCTGCATGACTGAAATGGTATGTAGAACAAATTAGTCTGATGCCTTACATGAATCATTGGTGAGAGACAGAATTGTTTGAGGCATAAAAATGATCACTTAAGGAACAAAGTCACCTAAACTGATTTAACATTAGAAAAGCAGGAGCTGTGTATACAGCAAACAAAATAACAAATATACAACAAAAGACACTACTATACAAGCTGAATGTATGGAAAATTAAACCACATAGATATTTTTGGAGTTTAACTGAAGCAAAGGGAGAATTTTGGCTGTGTTAATATTGTTCAAGCCAAAGTACAAGTATGAGAAAGAATAGCAAGAAACCATATATTAACGACACAGTTTTAACCAAAGAGGCAAGATGATGACTAAAACCATTTTGCAACTGATGCAGTTATAGCTATGAGGGCAGAGTTTTTCCAGTGATCCATTTTGCATAGGCCCAGAAACTACCCGGTTTATTTGCAGAGACTACGCAGTCTATTCCCAGACTATCCTGTCTATGGAACAGGCTCCCCATCCATGTGAAGCAGAGTTCCTCCCTAACCTAATTTAAGTGCAACTTGGACAATTGGATGGGAAACCAGAAATTCATCCCTGGTTTGGCACATATGCCTCTAAAGGACACAGGTAACCTGTAAATGGTTCATGTCCCAGGCCCATGCTTACACTTATCAAGGGTATCAGAATTTGTCAGATATTTGGGATGCATGGCTAGGCTTAAAAAAGCCCTTGTGGTTGTTAGCCTAGTAAACATCTACAAACCTATGAACCTGTGTAGATGATGTTGAAATTTATACCATTTTGCTAAACAATGTAAAGACAAAAATGCTGGGGGAAAATGTAAGGCTCTTATTTCTAATAACTGAAAATGGAACAATGAGCATGCTAATTAACGTACACATTCAGAGTCAGTAAACAGATGTGTTGAAATTATTGATGTGAGTGTATTCAGCACAGTAGCTACAGAGAAGCGGGTAGTGCATGAATGTTGCAAGAAACAGAATCACTGAACTGAGAAACTTTGAATTAATGGTCAAAGTATTGAGTTTAAGCTTCACACTGGAGCTGAGAGCAATACTTTAAATTAGAATTTGCATAAAACTCTGGAAGTGCAGGGTAAGATGGACTGCTCATTGTTTACACTGCTTCCCTATTCTGGGCCCAAATCATTACCAACAGGGCAAATATATCTAAATTACATAAACAAAAAGAAAAACTTCAACCTGTTGTTTCAAACTTTAACACAGTAGTAAGCTAACATATAATGTACTTAGATTTGCCTGTGAGCAATTGGATATGATAAAACATGCCTACAGTGTGCAGGCGCAGTCACAAAGTCACACAGACAACAATTTATATGCTCACAAAGCAGTTAGCATGAGCAGTCATAGAGTCAACCAATTCACACACACTCACAGTACAGTTAGCATGCACAGTCATACAGTCAATCAATTCACACATACACACTCACAATGCAGTTAGCATGCACAGTTGCGGAAACAGCAATTTGCAAAGATGCAGACTAAAGAACTTGTACAGTCATACAAGCAATGATTCACACAGCTGTGCAGGAGCACAACGCAGCAACAAAAAGATCTAAAGCAAGAGCAACCTACATATATTAGTGAATACATTGTTTGACAAATATGTCAGTTTATTTACTGGTCTGGTAGGCAGACCAAGAAAATACAGCATTAAGCTGACTACTGACATGGCTCTAGTTACTCATGCAACTTGGACAATACTTCTAGTCATAAGAGCAGAAAATAAGTAAGAGCATAAAGGAATGGTACAGAAATCAGTTATTACAGAGAAAACTTAAAATTACGACATGGTCACTGCATGAAAACTGAGTAAAATACAAGCATGCACTGACTTGATATGACTTGAACAAAGGAATTAATACAAAACACTACCCACTAATGACAGCTGGTGAAGTGATGCCAACAGTAACATTTTTCTCAGTGTCAGATGTCAACTTTGCACTCTGCCAGCTAATGCTGGACTCAGACAGTTCCAAGCTATGCTCTTTCAATATACCACTAGCATTTTATCAATTCCTGAGAATGACATTTAGGATCTCAGCAGCACAAGACATTTTGGAATATGTGTTCAAGTCCTGAGAGGCATTTTACCATCATCAAGAATGATGCCACAATACAAACAAAAGATTATTAATTTCAACAACTGGCTTAGCTTCTGGTGTCATTTAAAGGTAGTACAGTATATTTCAACCTTGGGAGGAGATGATAAACAGTCCTAAATGCTTTGCCAGAGATGGATTGCACTTATCCCATAAAAGCTTTTGTATATCAGCTCAGATTTTATCCAATGACATAGTGAGTTTTTATGCAACAACAGTCCTCAAATCCTTCCATCATAACAAAACAGAATCAGGATAAAGTTATTGCTAGTATTAACATAAAAATTCACTTCCTACAAGTACTCCTTAACCTAGAAAATAACATATGCATCATTATAGAGACATGGTTCTGGACCACTTAGAGCCTAGAGAGTGTAGGGTTTCAATGTTTCCTACACATTCAGGCCACTGCACTAGAATAAGTCACAAAAAGTGGCAGTGTCACCATATTTGTAAAAAGACACTTCACCTCCAGATGAGTTAGAAAGGATAGCAATCTGGAACTCCACCATTTCCAATTTACTATCAGTAAGGCTCCTTATCACATCATGGCTAACTTTAAAATTCCATTCACTCCTTTGCCCATAACTCCTACCTAAGTAGTAGGGAGATCCCATGCATTAAGCCAAACACCATTCTCCTAGAGGACTTCAACTACCCTTCTATTAACTGGGAGATGTATACATCCTCTAATATGAATGTCCAGAGATGTCTGGACTTCATCAATACAAACTCTTTCTGTACTAGTTTGTCTGCAACCCAACCAGGAGCAATAAAATCCTGGACATCATCCTCACCAATATGTGACAGCTCTGCTCCCTACCAATTGCATCTCCCTCCCTGGTCAAATTGGACAACAAATCAGTCATATTCACCTTAAGATTGAAGCCAAAAGCATCCTCCAATACCTCAGTATTCAGAGATTATAACTAGGCTAAGTTACTGGAACTGACTGATTACCTGGCTAAATTAAAGATTCTCTTCTAACTTGATGACCCTCACTACTTATGCAGAATTCTTTGTAGACAAATTCTTTGCATGTGTGAATATCTGCACTATATCCCTACGAAGCAATTACAAACCAAAATTAAAAAATAAACCCTATGGTGAAACCCAAGTATAAACAGGCTCTTTACAAATAGAAAAAAAACTCATTACGTAAAAATAAATTTTAACTCTCAAGATGCAAAAAAGAATAATTCACTAACCTTAACAGTGAAGCCCAAACTATGATCAAATCAATCAATGCTAGACATGAAGAACAAAGTGCAACCATGGCAAAGGGCAACCACAAGTCTTCAGTAAATGAAATCACAATCTCAGATTTAAAGGACATAGCCACTCGCCCCTCCCTCAAATCTCCCATGAACATGTCCTCAAGGTACTATCCAAAGCCAAGAACACTTTTTCTACATGGCCAGACAACATACCAGACTGCTTACTGGCCAGGTTGAAATAGAACCTGTCAGACCCCATATACAGGCTATTCAATGCCAGCCAGCAAACAGGCTTTGTGCCAGATGAATTGAGGACAACAACTGTCATCCTCTTGCACAAAGGCAAGGCATCAACAGACCCAGGAAATTATAGACCAGCCTCATCTGTAAGGCTATGAAAAGGATCGTTATGGAATTAATAAATAAGGTCAATTTGGATTTGTTACGGGCAAATCCTGACAACTTAACCTGGTTGCATATCTAGGCCATACAAAGGTGTTCACCATTCCACATTCTAGTATCACAGATAAATTATCCCAGTTAAATGTTATTTCTATGTAAGTCATTGGTTAAAAAATTGGCACACAGAAGGAACTCAGGAAATTATTGTGTGCTGTTCTGCCTCCCTCAAATGACCTACCACTTCCATTGTATCCCAGGATTCAGTTCTTGGGCCTTTCCTCTATGGCATTAACTTTTCAGAGATCAAAGCTATTGTTGAGTGTTTATGGCTGGCCAAGTTTGCAGATGGCTGTATAGTTGGCACCATCATAAGCTCCCCAGGGGACACAAGATCCTTCAAGAGAACTTGTTCCAAACAAATAGATGGTGTCAAGACCAATGTCAAAAACTGAATGCCAAGAAATCTATAATATTACCTTCAGCAAGCAAGAAGTTCCTTGCAATTATCACACTGACAACACACCCTTGAAAACTGATCCAGTAGTTAGGGACCTGGGAACCTATGTAGGCAATGAACTGCCCTTCGATTGTCACATATACACTATTATAAGAGAGTGATTTTTCATTGCACAACTTATTACCAAGGATATGGCATCCAGGTCCAGGGATGTGATCATTCCACTGTCTTCTGTACTGACAAGGTGATCATTTTGAATAACAGACTAAAAGGCATGTTTATACTTTGCAAACTGCTTTACTGGCTTCCTTGGAGTTTATACCTTTCAAATTGTTCACATTGCTGCCTTAACAGGCTACTTTGAAGTTATCTTGTTTAAACTGTTTGAATTGCTTGGTCTGCTTCAACAGTTGATTTAGCTTTCAGTTAATTTTAGACTAAAAAAATTGTTTGAGAGATCCAGACTGAATATAAAATTATATGCTAAGAAGTGCAGGAGATTTATGTTAACATTATTAAATATATAGGACGTGTACTATTTGAAAATGGCAAAAATGGCAAAAACTATACTTAAAGACAGTACGAGCTATAATAATGGACAAACCATGGCAAAAATGACACTGCAAAGATTTTTAGGAATGGTACAGTACATACTGAAATGAATTGATAACAGGTTAAAGGTAATATGTCATTATTTTCTATGAGTATTAAAAGGTGTATCTGTCTCTAAAATGCATTCTTTTTTAAATGTAAGATGATTTTAAAAATCTGAGTACAGCTAAGAAGGATCCTTGAATATGTCACTGAATATATTATATACCAGAACTACCGACCAGGAAAACCGTGTTGAGAGCACTGCAGTGCCAACTACTAAAATAAATGTAAGTTTTTTTGTGGATTTTGCGTGGAATTGTCATATCTATTAAAGGCTTTTTGGACTATTAAGCGGTCATTGACCAGAGTCTGATGCTGTACATCTTACTGTGTTTAATTATATTTATTTGAATATATTATATAAAATAACCTATATTGGGCTGGGAGTTTCAAGTGAAAAAATACAATTTTAAGTAGGCAAACAAGTTTAAAAAAGTACAACTCACACTACATTCCATGTGCTCCGAAACTTCTTACAAAGGAAAGCAGAAAATGTCTAGAATGTAATAGAAAGAAACAAATGACAAGACCGTTTAAAGAGACATGTTGAACTGTGAAACTGCATTATGGTAATTTACTGATAAGACCACAGATGTTGATAAGTGCTGGGCCATCAAAAGGATTACTTATAGTGTACATATTTACTCAATATACAAACAATTAGGGCAGATTGTGCCTTGGAGTATACATTCTTTCACACTCCTGCTTGCAATTGAATGTATGTAATTTCATCTCTACACTGCAGTGGTGGTGCTGCGGTAGCATTGTCGCCTCACAGTAAGACGTTGTCCTGTTCGATTCTCAGCTAGAGCATCTTCTGTGTGGAGACATGCGTGAATGGGCGTACCTTCGTTGAAGGCTGTGCGTCAGGGCCGGCAACTCGACACGTAAGAATCGACTGCCAATCATTAGCGGACTGGAGTTCCACTGTGGTGACCCCTAACTGGGAAAAGCAGAAAGACACAAAAAAATGTCCACAGATATGTAACAGTTTATACAGTTGTCTTATGATGAATAACTCCAATGGGTCCCTTGTCTACCTGTATCAACACATTGTGATTCCTTATGACTGGGTAGCTCTTTCTGGTTGAAAAAGGAAATGTTAATGAAATGTGGTAGGCAATGCCAACCTCACATAGCAGATTGTAGCTAAAAAAAACCAAAGAAAATGAGAAACCCACATTGCAAAAGCACGCAAACCTCAGTACACCTTAGGAAAATGAATTTCAGACAAGACAGACCAGGTGAAGGATTTATGGCAAAAAAAGGAAACATGTCCACAGGCAAGATGAAGACAAGTTATTGGAAATGATTGACATATAACACTACTTTGGAGGAAAACAAGTATGGGATAAATAAATATCTTTTATAGTTTAAAAAGTACTAACTGCATTATAAGACTTTGTCAGAAAAATGTGCAATGACATTTCTCCGGTTTCCTCCCACATTTTAAAGACATGCAGTAGGTGGATTGGACACACTAAATAGGTACAAATGTGTGTGGGAGTGAGTGGAACTATAGTGGCAGGGCTAGCCACCCAGTGGTGTAAACCTTGGCTTGAGATGATTGTCACTGTTGAAGTGACACCCGACCCCATGTGCAAAATGGGAAAAAGGGGATGAGGACGGATGGATAAAAGTATTCAGCTGTACCAAGAATTTCAGAGTTGACAGATACCAGAATATAAATAGCTGCATGTTAAAGTATTCATATATTGCAAGGAAATGTAAAGTTAATGAAATATGTATGCTGTAATAACTAGTTAAATTCTATGCAAAGTAACTAAAGTGAGATATCATGCACTGTATTAACATAAGTGCCTGCCCATCAGCAGGATGCAAAACATTTCTTATGAAGATAAGCTGTACAAACTGTCTTATCTGAGACAAACATAAAATGAGCATACTTCAGCTCTACAAATTAGTAACCTAGAAGACAGAAAATTCATTTTTTTAAGCAAATCTAAGTAAAATACAGTTTTTAAAGCTCTAAAACCAGCAGGAGAGACTGTGAGTACCAAGAGGTGGTGATGTACTTAAGATTATTATAGAAAACAATAAAAAAATAACAGTAGACAGCTCCCTGCACTTGAACAGCGTAGTACCACCTGCTGGTTCCAGACATATGCAATTAGTTTTATGAAGACTTTGACATTTCAGCCAATTCAAATTGACTGAAAAGGAAAAAAAACATACATTTGTTGAAAAGAAAACAAGAGTACCTTATAATGATTTCAAGAACTAAAAAACTCTTTTTTTTCTTTGTAATTGTGGTAAATTTGGCACAAAACATATCAGGTCTGCCTTAAGATGTCATCAGATAGAAAATAAATGATGTAGAGCTTTAAATCCATTCCCATAGTGCACTGAAAATCTGATGCTTATTGCTCTATAACCAAATTATTCCATGAAACCAAATTTTGCAGATAAAATGTGCTCAAAAAGAAAACTGAGTCATTATGTCCCTGAACCAAGATGAAGACTCTAGAATAAGGCAAGAATTCATCATGTGAGATGGAGAGACAACTTCTTGCTTTATGATATCTGAATCTGACCATAGCTACAAGTCACAATTACAGAAATGAAATTTATGCTAGCGAAAGAAGGGGAGAATAAGACTAGTTAGTGATCTGCAATTATACCAGCTTCATAACATCTCACTAGAGACTGACAAAAAAAGACGAGACATTAGCTGAAAACTAAAACCATCTTTCACACAGTTTTCAAAAATAATTGTTACAAATAATATTTCTGCAAGAAAGAGAAGAAACAGGAAAACAACCATTTGAACTCTTTAAGAATGCATTCACAATGAGTACAAAGTAAATTATTTTGGACTAATGACTATAAATGTGTCATATATTTTTCTAGACTGCATCTGATAATAGAAAGCAGAAGAAATATAAATCTTCTTGGCTGACAAGTGATCAGTGTATAGACTAGATAAACAAGAACCAGGACTAGCTGTTCAGGCTAAAAAACACTTTTTAATTACGTTAACGCTTTCGGAAAATCCAGTGACTTTCCTTCCTCAGACAACAAGGTATGCTTGCCAACTTCAATAAATAGCAAGCCTTAATACCTAAATTACACAATCAAATAATTAGGAACCATCAAATAATTCCTTAAAGGTAAACCAGTTGAAATAATTATTACAATAATTATTGCAAGTCAGTGACTTAAGAATGAGACACAACCCATATAGCAAAACATTGTGAAAAACACAACCATTAATGCTATCATAAAGTTAAAATAAAACTAAAATACACTAAGGACACCAACACTTACAAATCTGCTCAAGCAGAAAATGAATACATCAGAATGTAAAAGATCAAAATAGCTTAATCTAAACCATTTAAAAACTGGGCAAAAGTTGTATATAAAAAATGTAAATAGGTTCATAGGTTCATAGGTTCATACTAGGCTATCTGCCCGAGGGCATTTATAAGCCTAGCCATAGTTTTGTGGCTTACGCCACCCTTTAGTTTGGAGAAACTATGCCCATTATTTAGCTGTGCCTCTGTCGAGCAGTGACACTGAGGTAACCCTGGGGTGTATCTGCGATCTCCCATCCATTGGTCAAGATTCCTCTTGAACAAGGCCAGCGAGGTGCTCTGCCTCACATAAACCGGGATTTTGTTCCACAGCATAGGGAGTCTTTGGGTGATGAATCTATCCCTCCAGCACGTCCTATTAATAACCGTGTCGAGGTTTAAGTCACCCGCCCTTGTGGCTCTGAGGGATCTAGATTTTTTGAGATGAAGCATATTCATCAAATCTGCGTTTGACATGGCCTTGTATGTCAGGCATAGGTCACCTCTGAGTAAGCGATGCGCAACTGAATATAACTGGAGTTCTTTTAGTCGTGCAGCATAAGACAGATTTTGAGACCCTTTATCCTTTTGGTGAGGAACTTTTGTGGCCTCTCCAGCTGCTGCAAGTGTCGGGTCAGATACATTCCAAATGGGGCATTGTACTCGATCATTGGTCTGATGAGTGATGAGTATAGGAGACTATGACTTCCCTTGATCTAGATGTGAATCCCTTCATGATAAGGTGGGCAATGTAGAAGGTCTTCCTAACTACTTTAGAAATATGAGTGTCGAATGAAAGGCTACTGTCAACCTGGGTTCCCAGGTCCCTAATAACTTCTTCTGTGTTCAGGGGATTGCCACCTATATGGTAGCTAGGGGTAACCTTATTTTTCTCGAAGGGTATGACTATGCATTTCTTGGCATTTAACTTGAGGCCATGGCTCTGGCACCAGTTATCCGTTTCTGTGAGACCCTTCTGAAGGATATCTGTGTCGGATGTGTTCTCAACTACGGCGCCCAGTTTGCAGTCATCTGCGAACTTTGTCAGCCATAACCCTCCTGTGTTTGCTTGTACTTCAGAAAAGTAGATGCCAAACAAGAGTGGGCCCAGGACTGAGCCCTGTGGGACACCACTTGTGACAGGCTTAGGGTCTGACATGGCGCCAGCAACTCTGACCCTGTGGGTTCTGTCACTCAGCCAGTTTGCAACCCATCTTGTAATGTATGGGTTTACATTTAAGTTGATGAGTTTTCAATGATACCCGAATGGGGTATTGTATCGAAAGCCTTCGCCAGGTCTAGGTAGGCTGTATGGACTGCCTTTCCCTCGTCAATGGCCTTGGTGACTGTTTCAAAAAAGTCAACCAAGTTTAAAAGGCATGATCTGCCTTTGACAAAGCCAGACTGGGTTGGATCCAAAGTCTGCAAATTCCCTATGTCTTTATTTATGAGATCCATTATGATCCTTTCCATGGCTTTGCAGATCAGGCTTGTCAAGCTAATGGGACGGTAATTTCCAGGGTCGGTGGAGGCACTGCCTTTGTGCAGTGGGACCACAGTCGCTGCGCCACTCCCTGGGTGCGTATCCGGAGGTGAGACTAAGATTAAACAGCTGTCCTAACTGTGGGTTTAATTCCTCGTTGAGTTCATGGAGCACACAGCCGGGGACACCATCAGGTCCCATGGATGCTGTGTTCTTTGCCTTGGAGAGCAGTTCTCACCTGAGCGTTGGAGATGTTTGGGGGCTACAATCATTTGGTATAGATATCTGTTCGTTGGGCGGGAGGGTGGGGAGAAGTTTGCACTGAACCTGTCAGCCAGTATGTTGGCAATGTCTGTAGGATCAGTAATCTTCACATCATTTTGAACTAATTCTGAGCATATCTGGGAGTTTCCTCTTAGGTTTCTGACATAGCTAAAGAATGCTTTATGGTTGTCTTTAGAGTCCTTAGCTATTTTTTTCTCAAAATTAGCTTTGGATGATTTTATGAGAGCTCTTAGCTTTTTACTTATAGTGATCAGCGGTGTTTTACCTTTTAAGGATTTTGCTCTATCTTGTAGTAGCTTTCTCCTTTTATTGTAGAGTTTGTTTATGGCTGGGGTCCACCAGACTGGACGCTTGCCTTTGGTACAAAGAGTATTTGTTTTGCTTGGGATTGCCTGATCCATGCAGCCCTGCAGGTGCTGGTAGAAGGCATTTGTAAGTGATTCAGCGGTTTGAGTAATGTTAACCGCCGGCTCAGGGACCTTAAAGGAGACCACACTAGTCTTTAGAAGTGTGAAGTCAGCTTTCGAGAAGTTCTTTACTGTGGTCTTTTCATTTCGGTGGGGGCGGGATGAGGACCTCCAGCGAGATTAGTTTGTGATCAGATCTCACCAGTGAGGGGTATACTTCTGGCGTTGAACATTATGCTCCCATGTTCGTGATGATGAGATCAAGTATGTTCTCTCCTCTTGTGGGGATGGTGACTAGTTGTTCCATGGCATTTGAGTTTATAAATTCCAGGAACTTTTGGGCTAGAGTGTTTGGGCTTGAGTAGTGTTCCCAGTCTATATTAGGGTAGTTGAAGTCACCTAGTATGATGGTGTTCGGAGATACATTTATCCCCTCCAGTGTTTTCAGGAAGGCCATGTGAGGTTCCTGAGTTTGCGAGGGTGGCCTGTAACATGCTACAATTTGCATAGCAGTCTTGCCTATGGTTAATTGCACCTGGATGGTTTCCGATGCATCGTGCGATGCCACCAATCTTGAGGTGTGGGTGTCCTTGATGAATATGGATACCCCTCCTCCTTTCTTGGTATTGTCCGGGTTTTGTGGCGGACGCATGATATGAGGTAAAACCTGATAGTGCTGGTGTGCTCTCAGGAGCCTTGAACCAGGTTTCTGTCACAGCACAGACATCGATGTTCTCCATACTGAGAAGGGCCTCGAGTGCGTGCATCTTGAGGTTGAGACTCCTGGCATTGAGCAGCATTACCCTTAGTTTTTTTTCTTTGTTTTGTTCTAGGGTGGTAGGTTTAGAATTTGAGCCTTGCCTAAAAAAGGCACTATGGGGGTGGCAAGAGCCTTTGCCAAAATCCGGAATCCCAGGGGTGACAAGTGCAAGCCGTCCCTTGCGAAGCAGCGTGGCTTGTCCAGCAATTCATCCCAGGCAGACAGACATTGGATCCCCTTTGAATGACACCAGAGTTTAAGCCAATTGTTAAAACTGATCATCTTATCTCTGTATTGTGGCATCATTCTTGGTGAAGGTAGGATACTGCTCAAGGTCAGGGTCATACCTGCCTGGGCTACATAATCAGAGAGCTCCTCTATGTCTCTTTTCATGTAGTCCAGGGAGGTACGTCTCAGGTCGTTTACACCAACGTGGACAATGATTGAGTCGTACTTGTACCTGCTATTGAGAGAACTGAGTGCATGCGTTATGTGGCGGATTCTAGATTCCGACAGGCAGCTTACTGCGACCTTCTCCTTACTCAGTCTGGTGAGCGGGACGTCAGTGTGTCTGACTATGGAGTCACCAATGACTAGTGTGTCTGGCATAGTGTTTGGCCTTAAGGGCTGTGACTGCTTGACACTCTAACTGTGTGGTCTATGTGATGCAGGTGTTGTGTTCTGAGGTGGTAGTTGTTTGGGTGTTTGCTTTGGTGGCCTCTGCTGTTTTGGTAGATATTTGATCAGAGCCTCCGAGTATGTCTTTGTGTGTTTATGTGTATGATTTGAGGTTGTGATGGTATTATGTGAGACTGGGTCTATAGTGTGTGTGGTTACCTTCTCCTCCTGTCTGGTCTTGCCAGTCCTATGTTGAGAGAGCTCAGCCTCCAGTTTGGCCGTATAGTTGCATCTCTCGCATGTATTTGTGTTTTGTGGGAGGAGGAGAGGGTTGTCTGTGTACATGAGGCAATTGTAACATTGCCTCAATACTCCCAGGTTCACCAGCTGAGCAGGAGAGGATATTAGCAACTGATCCCTCGACATGCTAGAAGGAATAGACAGAAAAACTTAAAAAAAGGTTTTGGGGATGTGGGTGACCGAGAAATGGGGTTTGCTTTTTTTGGGGTACTTTCTATAACAAGAGTGCTGTATCGAGGTGATAAGTACTGTAGGAGCAAGTGGTTAGCTATACGGATAGAGAATAGTCTACTTGGGAGTCAAGTAGAGATAATTTATAGTTGGAGGATACACTAAATAGAACAGTAGTACACTTTGAGGAAGGTAGTTTTAAGGGAAAATTTGAAGAGTGAACTTTAGGTAGCCCTAATAGTTTAAATCTGCTTAACCGGGCTGCCGTAGTGTGCAACGGTAGCAGCTCTGCGCTAAATCGTGCTAACGCGTGCTTTATAGCAGGGGGCTGGAAAAAACAGGAAATGACCCAAAATGGCCAACAAATTGCAAGTTGCTGCTTCTAACCACTCCTCTGAGGACAAACAAGCAGCTCAGTACTCCCCACTCCCACTGGTGAGTAAAGAAACTACCTCTGGCCACACAAGAAAATGGAGGAACACAGAAACCAAATACAAAGCCCAGGGATCAGCAAAATCTGATCACTGGAACAACTAGCAAGTAAAGTTTAGGAAAGGAGAAATATATATATATATTTTTTTCAAACAGACAGGAAAAAATGCAGTAAATGCTTTGTTTTCGACTAAATTGCTATCAAAGGCTGGTACACTTGAGTGTATTAGCCTGTTAGTTACTTTTAAGCAATACTTTAGCCCACAAGTGCAATCAACAATATAAGCTCACAAACACAGGAAAATAAGGCAATAAAACAGTAATAATGGCACAAACAGTAGTCGAAAAGCTTAAAAGATCGAAAAATGCAAACTAAAAGTTTTAAAATACTTATGATCAAGAAAGTTGCTTTTCTGCTCTCTGCTGGCTTAGGAACTCTGCAGGGGACCACGAGGAGCTATGCCAAGTTCTCTAATGCCAGAAAAGCCCGCCAAAGCGTGCTTTATAGCAGGGGGCTGGAAAAAACAGGAAATGACCCAAAATGGCCAACAAATTACAAGTTGCTGCTTCTAACCACTCCTCTGAGGACAAACAAGCAGCTCAGTACTCCCCACTCCCACTGGTGAGTAAAGAAACTACCTCTGGCCACACAAGAAAATGGAGGAACACAGAAACCAAATACAAAGCCCAGGGATCAGCAAAATCTGATCACTGGAACAACTAGCAAGTAAAGTTTAGGAAAGGAGAAATATTTTTTTGGGTTTTTTTGTTTTTTTTTCAAACAGACAGGAAAAAATGCAGTAAATGCTTTGTTTTCGACTAAATTGCTATCAAAGGCTGGTACACTTGAGTGTATTAGCCTGTTAGTTACTTTTAAGCAATACTTTAGCCCACAAGTGCAATCAACAATATAAGCTCACAAACACAGGAAAATAAGGCAATAAAACAGTAATAAAGGCACAAACAGTAGTCGAAAAGCTTAAAAGATCGAAAAATGCAAACAAAAAGTTTTAAAAAATACTTATGATCAAGAAAGTTGCTTTTTCTGCTCTCTGCTGGCTTAGGAACTCTGCAGGGGACCACGAGGAGCTATGCCAAGTTCTCTAATGCCAGAAAAGCCCGCCAAAGCGTGCTTTATAGCAGGGGCTGGAAAAACAGGAAATGACCCAAAATGGCCAACAAATTACAAGTTGCTGCTTCTAACCACTCCTCTGAGGACAAACAAGCAGCTCAGTACTCCCCACTCCCAGTGGTGAGTAAAGAAACTACCTCTGGCCACACAAGAAAATGGAGGAACACAGAAACCAAATACAAAGCCCAGGGATCAGCAAAATCTGATCACTGGAACAACTAGCAAGTAAAGTTTAGGAAAGGAGAAATATTTTTTTTCAAACAGACAGGAAAAAATGCAGTAAATGCTTTGTTTTCGACTAAATTGCTATCAAAGGCTGGTACACTTGAGTGTATTAGCCTGTTAGTTACTTTTAAGCAATACTTTAGCCCACAAGTGCAATCAACAATATAAGCTCACAAACACAGGAAAATAAGGCAATAAAACAGTAATAAAGGCACAAACAGTAGTCGAAAAGCTTAAAAGATCGAAAAATGCAAACAAAAAGTTTTAAAAAATACTTATGATCAAGAAAGTTGCTTTTTCTGCTCTCTGCTGGCTTAGGAACTCTGCAGGGGACCACGAGGAGCTATGCCAAGTTCTCTAATGCCAGAAAAGCCCGCCAAAGCGTGCTTTATAGCAGGGGCTGGAAAAAAAAGGAAATGACCCAAAATGGCCAACAAATTACAAGTTGCTGCTTCTAACCACTCCTCTGAGGACAAACAAGCAGCTCAGTACTCCCCACTCCCACTGGTTAGTAAAGAAACTACCTCTGGCCACACAAGAAAATGGAGGAACACAGAAACCAAATACAAAGCCCAGGGATCAGCAAAATCTGATCACTGGAACAACTAGCAAGTAAAGTTTAGGAAAGGAGAAATATTTTTTTTTTTTCAAACAGACAGGAAAAATGCAGTAAATGCTTTGTTTTCGACTAAATTGCTATCAAAGGCTGGTACACTTGAGTGTATTAGCCTGTTAGTTACTTTTAAGCAATACTTTAGCCCACAAGTGCAATCAACAATATAAGCTCACAAACACAGGAAAATAAGGCAATAAAACAGTAATAAAGGCACAAACAGTAGTCGAAAAGCTTAAAAGATCGAAAATGCAAACAATAGTTTAAAAAATACTTATGATCAAGAAAGTTGCTTTTTCTGCTCTCTGCTGGCTTAGGAACTCTGCAGGAGACCACGAGGAGCTATGCCAAGTTCTCTAATGCCAGAAAAGCCCGCCAAAGCGTGCTTTATAGCAGGGGGCTGGAAAAACAGGAAATGACCCAAAATGGCCAACAAATTACAAGTTGCTGCTTCTAACCACTCCTCTGAGGACAAACAAGCAGCTCAGTACTCCCCACTCCCACTGGTGAGTAAAGAAACTACCTCTGGCCACACAAGAAAATGGAGGAACACAGAAACCAAATACAAAGCCCAGGGATCAGCAAAATCTGATCACTGGAACAACTAGCAAGTAAAGTTTAGGAAAGGAGAAATATTTTTTTTTTTTTTTTTTTTTTTTTTCAAACAGACAGGAAAAAATGCAGTAAATGCTTTGTTTTCGACTAAATTGCTATCAAAGGCTGGTAAACTTGAGTGTATTAGCCTGTTAGTTACTTTTAAGCAATACTTTAGCCCACAAGTGCAATCAACGATATAAGCTCACAAACACAGGAAAGTAAGGCAATAAAACAGTAATAAAGGCACAAACAGTAGTCAAAAAGCTTAAAAGATCGAAAAATGCAAACAAAAAGTTTTAAAAATACTTATGATCAAGAAAGTTGCTTTTTCTGCTCTCTGCTGGCTTAGGAACTCTGCAGGGGACCACGAGGAGCTATGCCAAGTTCTCTAATGCCAGAAAAGCCCGCCAAAGCGTGCTTTATAGCAGGGGGCTGGAAAAAACAGGAAATTACCCAAAATGGCCAACAAATTACAAGTTGCTGCTACTAACCACTCCTCTGAGGACAAACAAGCAGCTCAGTACTCCTCACTCCCACTGGTGAGTAAAGAAACTACCTCTGGCCACACAAGAAAATGGAGGAACACAGAAACCAAATACAAAGCCCAGGGATCAGCAAAATCTGATCACTGGAACAACTAGCAAGTAAAGTTTAGGAAAGGAGAAATATTTTTGTTTTTTTTTTGTTTTTTTCAAACAGACAGGAAAAAAATGCAGTAAATGCTTTGTTTTCGACTAAATTGCTATCAAAGGCTGGTACACTTGAGTGTATTAGCCTGTTAGTTACTTTTAAGCAATACTTTAGCCCACAAGTGCAATCAACAATATAAGCTCACAAACACAGGAAAATAAGGCAATAAAACAGTAATAAAGGCACAAACAGTAGTCAAAAAGCTTAAAAGATCGATCGAAAAATGCAAACAAAAAGTTTTAAAAATACTTATGATCAAGAAAGTTGCTTTTTCTGCTCTCTGCTGGCTTAGGAACTCTGCAGGGGACCACGAGGAGCTATGCCAAGTTCTCTAATGCCAGAAAAGCCCGCCAAAGCGTGCTTTATAGCAGGGGGCTGGAAAAAACAGGAAATGACCCAAAATGGCCAACAAATTACAAGTTGCTGCTTCTAACTACTCCTCTGAGGACAAACAAGCAGCTCAGTACTCCCCACTCCCACTGGTGAGTAAAGAAACTACCTCTGGCCACACAAGAAAATGGAGGAACACAGAAACCAAATACAAAGCCCAGGGATCAGCAAAATCTGATCAATGGAACAACTAGCAAGTAAAGTTTAGGAAAGGAGAAATATTTTTTTTTTTTTTTGTTTTTTTTTTCAAACAGATGGGAAAAAATGCAGTAAATGCTTTGTTTTCGACTAAATTGCTATCAAAGGCTGGTACACTTGAGTGTATTAGCCTGTTAGTTACTTTTAAGCAATACTTTAGCCCACAAGTGCAATCAACAATATAAGCTCACAAACACAAGAAAATAAGGCAATAAAACAGTAATAAAGGCACAAACAGTAGTCGAAAAGCTTAAAAGATAGAAAAATGCAAACAAAAAGTTTTAAAAATACTTATGATCAAGAAAGTTGCTTTTTCTGCTCTCTGCTGGCTTAGGAACTCTGCAGGGGACCACGAGGAGCTATGCCAAGTTCTCTAATGCCAGAAAAGCCCGCCAAAGCGTGCTTTATAGCAGGGGCTGGAAAAACAGGAAATGACCCAAAATGGCCAACAAATTACAAGTTGCTGCTTCTAACCACTCCTCTGAGGACAAACAAGCAGCTCAGTACTCCCCACTCCCACTGGTGAGTAAAGAAACTACCTCTGGCCACACAAGAAAATGGAGGAACACAGAAACCAAATACAAAGCCCAGGGATCAGCAAAATCTGATCACTGGAACAACTAGCAAGTAAAGTTTAGGAAAGGAGAAATATTTTTTTGTTTTTTTTTTCAAACAAACAGGAAAAAATGCAGTAAATGCTTTGTTTTCGACTAAATTGCTATCAAAGGCTGGTACACTTGAGTGTATTAGCCTGTTAGTTACTTTTAAGCAATACTTTAGCCCACAAGTGCAATCAACAATATAAGCTCACAAACACAGGAAAATAAGGCAATAAAACAGTAATAAAGGCACAAACAGTAGTCGAAAAGCTTAAAAGATCGAAAAATGCAAACAAAAAGTTTTAAAAATACTTATGATCAAGAAAGTTGCTTTTTCTGCTCTCTGATGGCTTAGGAACTCTGCAGAGGACCACGAGGAGCTATGCCAAGTTCTCCTTGTAGCACCTACAAACATATTTTTCTACCTTTTTAAAGCCAGCTTTTTAAGGCAACATTTAATGGACACGGTCTCGTTGAGACCAGGCATTAAATAAGATGCAGTCAAAATCTGCCATCTCAATTCTTCAATTTCAAGGTTAATCTGCCAAGGGCCACCCCTATCATCCTTATTAATCTGGGTGAGAACTGAAAACTTTAAAAGAATGGCCAGGATTTTTTATATACAACTTTTGCCCAGTTTTTAAATGGTTTAGATTAAGCTATTTTGATCTTTTACATTCTGATGTATTCATTTTCTGCTTGAGCAGATTTGTAAGTGTTGGTGTCCTTAGTGTATTTTAGTTTTATTTTAACTTTATGATAGCATTAATGGTTGTGTTTTTCACAACGTTTTGCTATATGGGTTGTGTCTCATTCTTAAGTCACTGACTTGCAATAATTATTGTAATAATTATTTCAACTGGTTTACCTTTAAGGAATTATTTGATGGTTCCTAATTATTTGATTGTGTAATTTAGGTATTAAGGCTTGCTATTTATTGAAGTTGGCAAGCATACCTTGTTGTCTGAGGAAGGAAAGTCACTGGATTTTCCGAAAGCGCTAACGTAATTAAAAAGTGTTTTTTAGCCTGAACAGCTAGTCCTGGTTCTTGTTTATCTAGTTTGTCTGCTTTGTGCCTTTGTTTGCTTGTGGAGTCGTTATGGCTAACCAGGACGGGGCTGTTTCTCAGGGCTCACTATTTTCTACCATTGAAGCAGCTGATAACATTTCTGATGAGGCGAACGCCAACGGAGATCTCACTACGCTGCTGCAAGTCCTTATGGGACGAGTCGACACACTAACCCAGAAAGTAGAAAACCTGGCAGGGCCTGCCAGATTTGGATCCAACACTAACGTTGCTCCTGTTCAAAACGGAGCTTTAGCAACAACGAATGTTGCTCTGCCTTTCAACGTTAATAACGTTCTTTCTATGAACCGCTTGGAACCTAATTCTGATGTTCAAGGGGCGGTCAAAGCGATATACGCCCAGCACCAAGGCAAATACTGAGAGCTGCTGGTGGGCAAAACAACAGCTCTAGCGATGTAGCTTTGGCGCCTAGAGTGCAGGGTGCGGGTGCTGCAGGACTCCCAACGGAAGGTACCAGTGGTGTAGCTCCTAACCTGGGAAGGTTTTTAAATAACCATGATTTTTTTGCTGATGATAATGGAGGGGTGACACTCTCTCCGCAAAGAGACCAGGACACTTCTCTAACAGGTACCATAAATGCATTTGACTATTCATTGTTTAGCTGTAGGAAGCTACAGCTTGAGATTTCTTATTTGGAAGAGTGTTTGAATAAACTGATTGTGCCTAAGGGTTTGAGGCAATGGAGGTACCCAGTGGGGCTTGTCAATCAGTCTGACTTCCATATTGAACTGATTAATTTATTTAATGCACAGGCTTTTGAGTTCATGAGATTGTTAATCAAAGAATATAAAACCCAAGTGACTAATTACGTTAAGGAATTGGAGGTTATGGAACATGCTATTCTTAGTCATTGTGATTTCCCCCGGTATAAATTTGAATACCTGAGAATCTTTAATAGCATTGATGCTACTATTTGCAAACTAGCAGTGGGGAAGAAAAAGAAAATCACTAGGGACATTCACCAATTTAACTCCAAAACTGCCTACCCCCCCTCCCCCATTTGTGAACCTTGTTCATCAAAATAGAACACTTCATAATAGTGACGAAGGCTCCGATGGGGGAGAATCTCAAGAAGAAAGCAACAGCTTTCAGGGTCACGATCAAGGGCCAAGACGGAGTGAAAGAATAAGGACTAATCTCAATAACCATCAGATGAACAATGGCGTGGGTGGTCACAATAATGGCTATAATGCCACTCGTGGGCACAACAATGCCTCCAATGCTGCACCAGACCAGCAAGAGGGGTATGTTACCCCTGGCACGATCCAACAGGGTTTTCGGGGTGAGGAGACTCAACGGGTCAATCAACCGAGAAACACGAACCAGCAGGGGCGGTCTCGGAAATGGAAGAACCAGAGGAGGAGGTAGTTCAACAGAATTACCTGAATCCAACTGTTCAGGTTAATGAGACCAGTGACTTCTTTTTGTACAACTACACGGATTTTGTGTTTCCAAAGGAGATGATTGACTTTTTTTCTTTAGGACTAACTTTTGTCCCGGACTCTGGTCTAAATTTGGTCAACACAATTATAGACCTTAAGATGTTTGTTCGAAAGCTGAATCTTACTTCCCTTTTGGGAGTCAATTCATCAGTTCAGGAGGTTTTACGGGTTTCTAGTACTTATAACCCTCCGTTGCACCCGGCTCTTTTAGCATATGAAAAAATTTGTGAATTGGACTTCCGTACCTTCTGTCAAGAAGGGGTTAGAACAAAGAAAGGAGGGTTCAATATAAAAGACAATGAACGGGACTTTATCAGGCTTCTAAGGGATTGTAAAATAAGAATGATGAAGCCGGATAAAGGGGGTGGGTTAGCCTGCATGGATCATAACACCTATGTTTCATCTATGCTATCACATTTAGAAAACCCGGCCTACCAACGGATTAGCCGTAATGAACTGAATACAGCATATGCTAAAATTAATCAGGTCTTGGATGACTTGTTTATTGAAGCTGCTATTGATGTTGATTTATTTGCATTTCTTTCCATGCCAGATCCTAGAATAGCCTCCTTTTTTGGGATTCCTAAGATCCACAAGCGCCTCTCCGACCCCCCTTTTAGACCAATTGTGGATGGGCGAGGGTCTATCACGTATGGATGTGCCAAGTACATAAACAGTATTCTCAAGCCCCTGATTGAAAAAGAAGGTCAAATCTGTAAAGATTCTTGGGGATTCTTAAGGGCCTTTTGTAATTTCCAGTTTAGAGATGATTACATCTTTTTGACCGTTGATGTGAAGCACCTCTATACGGTGATCCCTCACAATTTAGGCTTGGAGTGGGTTAGGGATTTCCTGTATGCTAGAAATGTTAACAACAATACCATTTATGTTGTCGAAACACTTCTTGAATTGGTTCTCACTAACAACTTTATGATCTTTAAAGGGGAATTTTTCGTTCAGAAATCTGGGGTAGCAATGGGATCCCCTTGTGGTGGCAGTTTTGCCAATTGTATTATGGCCCAATGGGAGACCACCAACTTATTTGAAGTCCCCCTTTTTAAGCAAAACGTCGCCTGGTACACTAGGTACCAGGACGACATGTTTTTTCTCTGGAAAGGACCACAGGATGCTATTGGGGATTTTATTTTGTCTATTTCTAGCTTAACTTGACTTTTTGGAATTTACGTACAGCATTGGATTGGATTCTATCAGCTTCCTCGACATCTGTATCCAAAAAGATCATGTCAATAAAAAGTTTAAAAGTCACATTTTTAGGAAACCCACCTACTCCAATGCCTTTCTCCACTTTTCAAGTTGTCATCCTTACCACCAAAAGAGGGGGGTCATGAAGGGGCAGCTTGTTAGGGCTGCTAGGATGGTTTCTGAGGAAGCTGACTTCTTGGACGAATGTAAATTGCTGGAAGGAATGTTTATTAAGAGGGGATACCCCTTGCCACTTGTTCAATCTTTGGAGATGGAGGTTATTAATAAACGGCAAAGTGGGTTTTATAAACCCTTATTGTTAGCCGTTTCATCTGAAGGGTCCGAACCAGATGAATTAGTTTGCCCATTTCAGGATTTAAGAAACAAAAATAAAAACGAAAATCCTATTAGGTTTTTTGTACCTATAATCTTGACCACTCCTTTATTAGGGCTACTTTGGCAAAAAATTGGGTTCTACTAATGGAAGACCCTCTTTTAGCTAAGATTTTAGGTGATCAACTCACTATTACCTTTAGACGTGGGTTGAATTTGAAATCTTTACTGCAATACACTAATAAAAGTAAGAGTTGCAGGCCCAAAGGAATGGTAAGGTGTGGGTGTTGTCACCAATGTAAGCATTTGAACCTAGCCTATCAGGTCAACATTAGGGGGGTCCAGTTTAAAATTCAAGGTCACTTTTCTTGTGACTCAACGCAAATAGTTTATTGTGCTCTATGCCAGGATTGTAATGCCTTTTATATTGGCAAAACTGAGCGAAAGCTTAAACAACGCATATACGAGCACTATTACGCGATTACCAAATGTGACCTTACGAATGCTCTAGCTAGGCACATTAATGATCATCCTGGCCATTCTTTTAAGTTTTCAGTTCTCACCCAGATTAATAAGGATGATAGGGGTGGCCCTCGGCAGATTACCCTTGAAACTGAAGAATTGAGATGGCAGATTTTGACTGCATCTTATTTAATGCCTGGTCTCAACGAGACCGTGTCCATTAAATGTTGCCTTAAAAAGCTGGCTTTGAAAAGGTAGAAAAATATGTTTGTAGGTGCTATTTACATTTTTTATATACAACTTTTGCCCAGTTTTTAAATGGTTTAGATTAAGCTATTTTGATCTTTTACATTCTGATGTATTCATTTTCTGCTTGAGCAGATTTGTAAGTGTTGGTGTCCTTAGTGTATTTTAGTTTTATTTTAACTTTATGATAGCATTAATGGTTGTGTTTTTCACAACGTTTTTCTATATGGGTTGTGTCTCATTCTTAAGTCACTGACTTGCAATAATTATTGTAATAATTATTTCAACTGGTTTACCTTTAAGGAATTATTTGATGGTTCCTAATTATTTGATTGTGTAATTTAGGTATTAAGGCTTGCTATTTATTGAAGTTGGCAAGCATACCTTGTTGTCTGAGGAAGGAAAGTCACCGGATTTTCCGAAAGCGCTAACGTAATTAAAAAGTGTTTTTTAGCCTGAACAGCTAGTCCTGGTTCTTGTTTATCTAGTTTGTCTGCTTTGTGCCTTTGTTTGCTTGTGAAGTGATCAGTGTATGCAAACTTTAAAATGCATAATCAACATGTCAAGATATTTTGTCTTTGCAAATAATGTACAGTAATATATATATGTTTAAACTATAATAAGCAAATTTATGAAAATGAAACTGCAGTTATTTATATCCATTTGTGAAACTCAGACTAAATAAATCAGACACTGTCTTCAGTACTTGCACTGTCCTGACAAGTTACTAATGACCATTCATTAAAATTACAGCTGCATTTCTTTTTGATTTTCAATGTCTTGCAAGAAGCATGTGTAAATGGTTACTTTAAAAAGAAATGTGAATGATTTTCCTAATAATTTAAAGATGCAGACATAACATGTATATGTGAAACCACTTCCCCAAAATGACTTAAACAGAATACTGCATTGTAGCCAATGACGGTGACGGGAAATGTATTAAGATGATTTTTGTAGGCATTTTTTTATCTTTGTTATTGTTGTAAGCATATTCTGTATTAAAATTCAATTTTAAGAAACTTTATGACCAACGACACCCAAAATCAGAAAGAGTCGTTGTCCATAGTTTAAGGTTGAATATTTATGAAGTAATTACACAAAACAGTAATGATATACAAGTTAGAAACACAAAGTTGCTGGATAAGGAGGTTGAGGTGGCATCATTGGTCTATCTGCTCATGCTAAAGTAAAAACAGAGATTCAGTAGATAAATAAGAGTGACCTAGAGATGCTTCCCCTAAAGAATGCTGTGTCAAATGGAAGAGTTTAGGAAAGGAAAATAAGCCATTCCAATCCCAAAAATCCCTAATTATGGCCCAGGTGACCCAGATTTGATTAATGACTCAGGCATCTGAAGCACTGGTGGGGAGAAATGGGTAAGTCCATCCCAAGGCTGGAGGGCAATCATTTAGGTATTCTCTATGGTGAGGCTTGGTTAATCTAATGGATTAGCCCTCAGATGTAACACATGGACACAGGAAAGAGGGGATACTAAGGGATAGGTTACAAATGAAAAAATCCCCTGGTGAAAGCAGTCAGTGTTGCAACTCCTTCAGGATGTCCTTATACTCCACACTGACTCCAGCCTTAGGACATCTGGAAAATGTAAAGCAAACGAAAGACAAAAATAAAAGCTACACTTTTATCACTACAAATATTGCAGTGTATCCACAAGGCTATGAATGGAACCTCTGCCCATCATGGCATTCCAGAATTTCTTTTTATAGACAATGAACTGCAGTTTAGAAGCCAAGAATTCCACATCATCACAATATCATGGAAAGTCTGTCACACTAAAACAAGCCCAAAATCCTCATAAGCAAACCGTAAGAAGAGTGGACCTTTCAAAAAATCATGGAAAACATGTGCCCTGAATGAAAAGCAGGACTGTTGGACTTCCAGGATGGCTTCACATTGAGTAACAACTTAATTCTAGCTCTGCTAGTGTGAAAACAGAAAGTCAGTAGCGAAAGCCAGTAGAGTTTTGTGTTTATGTGTAAATTTTATTAAGTGGCTAGTAAATGTATTGCCTGAATGCCAGGAAAATAAGAGAAATACAGAGGACCTGGAAAAAAAATAATCTACAAAAAGTGGGGAAGAAACACTGACTGGGGAAAGTTCTGCAGCTGTTCAGCAAAAAGCAATGCAACGTCCAGACATGACTTCCAGTAACCTATAAGAAGTTACAAGACAACTGCACACAGACCTGGTGAAAATGAACAAAACACTGATGGAGTATATCAACACAAACTACAAAAGACTACAAAAAAATCTAAGAACTTTTAAATAGATGAGGTAATAAAGCTGCAAAAATAAGAGGCTGAAATGAAGAAAAGGATGGCTGAATATGAGACTGCACAGGAAGAGATGTTTCAAAAAATGATAGAATTGAGGACAGAGCATGTAGAGAAAAACTAAGATTTTCAGCTATACCAGAGAAGCTGGAAGGAACAGACAAATTAATTTTAGGAAATCACATATAAACAACTGGACTGCTATTCCACAGCAGGAGTTGCTAGTTGAAAGGGTACATCATGTGTATGATCCGAACCTGGCTATGAGAATGCAACCTAGACCTTTAATACTAAAGATCAAATCCCACCAGCAGAAAGAGTTGATTCTGACAAAATTGTGGAAGTACTAAAAGAGGGAAACAGCAGAGTGTTTATGGAGAATGATTACTCATTGTACACCAGGCAGAAGATGAGTAAATATATTCCAGTATTCAGGGAATGTCAAGACGAAGGTGTGAGATTCAAACGTCTATACCCAGCTGCCTTCAAGGTATTTTTCCTAGGAGGAACAAAATCATTTTTGGTGAAGTACATGCTAAGGAAGAAAATGTTTGTCTAACAAAAAGTGAGATGTGAAACAGAAGGAGATTCTGCTTCTTGTTCTTCTAGTAATAAAGACAATAGGGAGATTGTATCTGTGAAACCTTTTCCAATGTTTCAAAGGAAAATGTTGGAGAGAATGAAGAAAGCACGAGAGTTGATGAGAAGAATCAAGAGTATGTGGAAATAAAGCAGGGACAGGATTTGGGAGATGGAGACTGACACTAATAAAACCAGTAATTTAATGTGGTATTACAATATAATAATTATATTCGTTAATTATGACAGAACAAGAAAATCTGGAAAGATTGGACTTTTTCAGAATGCATTAGACTTGTGGGGACTCTAAAGCATATGCCCTACTACATCTCATTAATGTTGAGAAAAATGCTTTGTGGAGGAGAGAAGGTTAAATTTAAGTAAAGAAAAATAGTTTTTACTATTTTTGTGGTGTATGGTTTTCTTTGCATGCTATATAAAGTAATTTTTTTCAGTTATTTTTAAGTGTAATGGGGATTGTAAACAGGTGCTGCTGTTCTTTTTTTATTATTAATTTCTTTCTCCCTTCTTCTCTCTTTCTTCTTGTTCAGTTTTAAGAACTAGGGTCTATATTAGATGATCGAACTTTCAAAAGTTCAACTGTCATAGGGTCAACACATATGACTGAATTTTTGAAAGTTCTAACATTTTAATGGAGGCGACCTTAGAGCATGGAATGGGAAGATATCCCTTTTCTGCACTGTAGTGCAATCTCGAAGTTGGTATATTTAAAGAGTGGGGGGTGTGCTGGGTGCAGGGGGCTTGCCCCCCTGCTTAAAAGATTCAGGTAGGTTATTCGTGTAGTTTATTTTTTTAATTAGATTTTTGAACTTTTAAAAGTTCGATCATATGGTGGTGACCATATGACAGTCGAACTTTTGAAAGTTCGATTATCTAATATAGACCCTAAGGAAATGTAGGGGCTGTGTAAGTTTAGCATAATGGTTAAGGTGTTTACCTTCCAAACACAAGGTGTAGGGTTTTAGTCTCACACTGGCAAGGCTTAAAATGGCCCACAAGAGCAAGTACTTTAGTATTAATCTGTGAACTGCTGTTTCTAAAGTTTTGAGTCAATTTCTGTGGTGTATGCAGTTAATACACAGGTCAGTAGTAACATTGATGGGATGGGTTTGATTCTAGCAAAAGGAGATTGTTGCTTCTATGCCATTCATATTTTAAGGGGTGGAAGTATGACATAGTGGTTAAGGTGTTTACCTTATAGGCACTAAGTGCAGGTTTGATTTTCACATGGGGTAATTGGCTGGAATTGGAATGGCTCACAAGGACAGTTAGCCTGATACTAATTTATGAAAGAGGTGGGAGGTTGGCATAACGGTTATGATGTTTACCTTACAGTCACAGGTGCAATGTTTGATTCTGACATGGGCTAGGCTTAAAATGGCCCATCAAGGTAATTAGCCTAATACTAATCTTTGAACCTGTGAACCAATGTAATAGAAAAAGCCTGGTTAAAAAAGCATGACAAAAGAAAAAATAATGTGCCTTTTTTTCATTCCTGCATGGAGGAATGACTGGATTAAGGACCTTACACTGATTTAGTAACATGTTTTTAAGAAAAAGCAAGTAAATGAAAATGAATATTGAATATTATGAGGCTTTTTCTAGCAAATGAATGTATGCTTAGTAGCAATTCTGTATCTGGTCCTTGTGTCTCAATGGAAACAATCTGACAAAGAGAAATTGACTGTCTGGTTCTCATGTCTCCATTGAGACAATCTGATAAAGAGAAATTGGTTACAGTTTGGTGAAGAGTGATTGGCTGGGAACCATATCAGTCTTTTGGCTCTGTCTGCTCCATTCACCCTCGCTGTGCTCGGGCTCACTCTACTCCCCGGCCCTACCCCCATTCCTACCCAACCCCACATCAATTACATTTGTATTCACCTAACCACTCACACTCAATAACAATAGCCAATCATTCCAATCCTCTATAATTTACCTTCACATAAAACTCTTCTAATACTACCTAGTCTACAGTTCTAGTCCCACCCAACTTTACTCCTTTCCAACCCTAACTTAGCACACTTCTACATATCTTTCCTTTACTTCTCCCCACAACACATTATGCTCTTAATAACTACTGGTAAAACAACATTAGATATAGCCTATATCCTCTCCCTCCTAATACATAAAATGCTATCATTATATACCTCTATTCTCCTACTGCTCTCCCTAACCACACACCTAGCCACCTATCACTCACTCATAAATGCTAGTCAACCCTATCACATAATCTCACCCCCTTTTTCACATCACAAGAGAAGCTTACACTTTGAAATATCTCCCTCTATGTATAACTCTAAATTCATCGACCAATTTAATCTCACTATACCTGACCACCATGGCTTAATAAGTGTGTTTATTATATAATCACAAATACATCTCTAAACTACTGAACAGTCTTGTAACTATAGCTTCTAAACTTTGGACAAGCAGAGATATCCATCCAAATCCAGGTCCCCAAATTACCTTCCAACCAACAAACAACCCCCTCCTCAGCTCCAAAATACAATTTATAAAACAAAAAATGAACCAGATCTACTAATTCTCAATTTAAGCATCATTAATAAAGTTCATGAACTCCACGCCACCCTTTCACTCTACTCACAAGATATTGCCATCTTAACTGAAACCTGGCTTAAACTGCATATTAACAACAATGAGATAATCCCTCCCGGTTAGAATATTCTCAGAGCAGACAGACAAGGCAAAAAAGGAGGAGGTGTAGCCATTATTTTCAAATATAATCTTACAATGAAACCACTAAACCTAACTCCACCTTCCCTTGACAACGCAGAAATACTAGTAAGTAAACTCCAAATCAACCTAAACAATCACCTAGTCATAATAGGCACCTATATCCCACCAGGAAACAACCTTGCCACCACAGAGCACATGCTCCACTGGATATCAAAAATAGTCTCCCAAGAAACCATTATTACGGGCGATTTCAATACAGAGTGGTATTCATGTAATTCCCAAACCCCCAGTAACCATATCAACCTCTATGGCTTTATGCAAGTTATCCAAACCCCTACCAGAATTGACAAAAACTCTAATTAACAAATTATCCTAGACTGAATACTAACTAATAAACCTTCCCTCTCACAATATTTTGGTTGCCTCCCCAACAGTCTAAGTGAACACACACTTACCTATCTACTTAGGTGATGTATTACTCCACTCTGGAATTATAGATAAGCTCACTAAACTAGGTATAAATCCCTATGTCACAAGATGGGTTGCCAACTGGCTCACGGACAGAACCCATACTGTGAAAGTAACAGATTCCCAATCCGACTTCAGACGAGTGACAAGTGGAGTGCCACAGGGTTCAGTCCTGGGTCCTCTCCTGTTTGGTATCTACTTCTCTGAAGTGCAGGCTAACACAGAAGGTCTTTGGCTAACAAAGTTTGCAGATGTCTGCAAACTAAGAGCCATAATCGAAACTCCTAACGATGTGGACAAACTACAAAAAGGCCTCACTGAGACAGATACCTGGTGTCATAGCCATGACCTGAAGCTCAATGCCAAAAAGTGTATTGTCATCCCCTTTGGTAAAAACTCTGTACCCATGAACTACCACATAGCTGGTAGTCTACTTAATGTCGAAAATGTGATAAGAGACCTTGGGACACAGGTGGACAGTAGTCTCTCCTTTGATAATCACATTGCCACAGTGGTCAGGAAATCCTTCTATGTGGCTCATCTCATCACAAAAGGATTCTCATCCAGAAAAAAAGAGGTCATTGTTCCCCTCTACTCATCACTCATTAGACCCATTATAGAGTACAACGCCCCTTTTGGTATGTACCTCACAAGACATCTACAACAACTGGAAAGACCACAGAAATTCCTCACAAAGAGGATTACTGGCCTCAAACAGATGCCCTACGCAGACCGTCTCAAAAAACTAAAGCTTTACTCCATCACATATCACCTATTCAGGTGCGATCTCTGCCTAACATACAAAGCTATGTCAAACCCAGAGCTGTTGGACATGCTCCACTTAAATAAATCCCAATCCCTCTGAGCTACACGCTCTAGGGACCTAAACCTTGTCACCACAATAAACAAAACATGCTGGAGGGATAGATTCCTGTCACAGAGACTTCCCATACTCTGGAACAGACTACCTATCTATGTCAAACAGAGCTCCTCATTAGCACTCTTCAAGAAAAAATCTTGATGATTGGATGGGAAATGGGAAATTCACCCCAGGGATCACTTCTGTGGCTCTGCTCGACAGAGGCACAGGAAAATAATTTTCTTGGGTGACGAAAGCCAGGGTACATTTTTTGTCTAGGCTTATATAGGCCCTAGGGCCAATAGCCTAGTACTTACCTATGAACCTATTAACCCAACCAAACACATCAAGTATCATCTAATCTGTAACAAGATCAACTTCAACCCCCAAACCCTGATATCCGCTCTCAAACAATGCAACTGGACCTCACTAAAGACCATGCCCCTAGATTCAGCAGTAGAATACTTTAATGAGACTTTCCTTACAATTCTTATGTTATTTATTTAACATTTGTTAACCGGGAAAGTATGACTTACAACAAACCCAATTTTCAGCAGAGGCCCGGGATAAAACACTCCAGACGCATGCCTTTGTAATGTGGGAGAAAACCAGAGCACCCAGAGAAAACCCACATGAATGCAGGGAGGACATGCAGATTCTGCACAAAAGGTGCTCCAGTTGAGAATTGAACTAGAGAACCTCTTGCTGTGAGGCAACAGTGCTACTGCTGCACCACTGTGCCGTCCATAATAGTATTGTCCCACCTACAACAATATGCATCAAAACAAATTATACCCTTTGGCTAACAAACGACACTAGAACCCTCCTTAAACTTAGGGACAAAGACTGGAACCTATGGCTCACTAACAAATCTCAGTCAAGCCACTTACAATATCAGAAACTTAGAAACAAAGCCAAAAGACAAATCAAACAAGACAAAAAATTACTATGCTAATTTACAAGAGAAACACCAAAGAAATCCTCAAAAAATTTGGTCAGCAGTTAAAAAGATACTCACTCCAGGACAAGTATTTACCCCCACTCCTTACACACCAAACAACCCAACCTCCATCACTGAACAATTTAACAAATATTTTACTGAGAGTATTCGTGCCTCATCAAAAATAACTGCCCTAATCAATCAACTACACTCATTACAACTAACAGCAATGAGAACACCTTTTCCTTTCAGTCTATTCCCAAAAATACCATCCAAAACTACTTAGCAAACTAAAACCTACAATAATAGCAGCAGATAACCTGCCTACTGAAACTAAAATCTCAAAATATCAACTCCAGCAATTGCATATCCTGTATTAGTTCTCATCAATCACTCCATCTCAGAACAATATGTCCCCTAGATCTAGAAAATATCAGACATAATCCCTTTCCACAAAGGCAGCAACACAAGTGAACTTTCAAATTACAGACCAGTTGCCATCCTATCTGCACTATCTAATATATCAGAAAAGTGCATACACATGCAGCTTCTCCAGTACCTCACAAATAAAAGGCTACTAGCTAATTCTCAACACGGATTTAGGCCATATGATAGCACCACTACTGCCCTCCTAAGTTTTTCTAATACCATTAATCAACACAGAATTGAAGGCAAAATAGTCTCATCAGTTGTCCTCGATGTGTCCAAAGCATTTGATACCATATCCCATCCCATGCTACTTACTGCCCTTAACCTAAATCTTAGCTCCCCAGCTATCAAATGGGTCCGAAGCTACCTAACAGGGTACCAACAAGCAGAGAAATGGTCTCAAGACCTCTCCCCCTACTCCCAGTCACATTAGGTGTTCCAGAAGGATCCATACTTGGCCCCCTGCTTTTTAGTATATTTACCAATAATCTTAGCTCAGCCACATCTCTAGCATCTGCAATCCAATATGCAGATGACTCCACACTCATTTGTGCTGCTCCTACCATACAACAACTCCAAGATATTAAACAAAAATCCTTCACTGCACTGAATCATGGCTCTCAAACTCTCAGCTCATCCTTAATCCTAGCAAAATTAAGCTTATGATATTCCACCCCTCCAGAACACAAGAGCCTCCCCCACTTTTTCGGTCACACCCACAGACATAATTGGCATACCAGAAACCCAAACAAAACTATAAGGAGTAGTAATTGATATCATGAAATTCAGCCTTCACATATCAGAAGCTATCAAGAAGGTACACAAAAAATTGGTTTGCTTATACAGAAACAAAAAATTCCTAACCAATAGTACCAGGATAGCTGTTGCTAATACCCACCTCTTGTCTACACTCATTTATGCCTCTCCTCTACTTATAAACCTCGAAAAAATCAGACCTTGAAAAACTAGAAGTATGCTATAAGAAGACTGCAAAGTTTGCTACAGACTCACCCCACAGAGCATTCCATTGCCTAACTCTAAAACAATTCTCCTGATTAGAACTGCCTCACATAATGGCCTATAACCAACTAACAATGTCACACAAAATACTTCACCAACCTAAAAAAACACCATCTATCTTGAACATAATAGTACCTTATTCCAATAACTGTACACTTCGCTCCACCAACAAATCCTTCTTAAAAGTAACCAGGGTTACAAATACCGCAGGAGAAACACTTTACTCCAACCACATAGCAAAACTCTGGAACGGTCTCCCAGACTCTATAAGATCTACAACAAACACAACTCATTTTGAAAAACTACTTAAAAAACGTTAACTCCTGGTTTTGTTCATGCCACTCCCCAGTCTTCTCTTACATTTACAACATAAACAACACTATGACAAGATCCCCTAACATTAAAAAAAAAAAAGTAAATAAATCTAGCCACAATCTTGCAATGCTTATGGTTTCTCTCACTTTTCAAAAACTAATAATCTCCTCTCCAATTACCACCCTCCTACCACAAACCACAACTTTCCCCTCATCCTCACAAAAAAATTATTTTTGTATACCAAACTGTAGATGATGTACCTATGATTTCACAACTGTATTTTTTCTCTGTACTGTTTTATAGCTTACGCAACCTTATTACCTTTTCTTGTAAATTATCAGTGAATAACGATGCACATAAATAAATGTAATCACACTATGTCATGTTAAGTATACTATAAATCTTGATCTGTATGTGGACCTTTTCTCCTCGGGGCTCCACTGAAAATTGGTGGCCATCCAGTCAGACTTTCATGATGAAGAAATGTAAACCAACAAAATAAATAAAATAAATAAATAAAAGAGAAAATGGCTAGCAGATAATGTGCCCTGAAAGCTTTTGGGGGGTTTCTCAGCTGGGAAAGCTATAAAGATAAGACAAAAAACAGTTAGCACTTTGTAGAAGCACGTGTCTTAGCGTGGATAACTTTTCTTTTAGGTTAATTCAAGTCTGAGTGTGGCTCTCAGTTTGGGATACTTCTTCCTATCGGGAGGGTGAGTTTTGTGTGTTAGTATTTCTTGTGTTAGTATTAAGTAATAGGTTTTAAGGGGTAATGGAGGTGGCGTTTTTTTGAGGGCTTTCATTAAATCAAAAAGTTTTGTAAGATGTGGCATAGGCTCAAATGGATATGACAAGAAATAACTGTATAAACGTTCAACCTGGCAAACAAAGTATGCATGTAACACAAAAGCTGGGACTAGACATTTAACAAAAAAGGTGTTATACATAAAAGGTGGGAATAATAACTTTTTAATACAAAGATACTTTCTGCAATGTCTTTAAATGCCAATGGTCTAACAAATAAATTCAAAAAAGAAAGAGTAGTGAACAATTTATTTATTTATTTATTTATTTTATATTATATATTTATATTAAAAATGTAGAGTGCAAATAGTTATGTTACAGGAGACACACTTGGAAAGAACTGAACATGTGAATTTGATAAAGAAAGGTTTTCAGGATGGATACTTAGTGATTCTGAAGATGCCTTTTTAGCTGTAATGCTAGGCAACAGCACTTAGTCAACTGTGTGTCTGTTTGTTTCAAGTAAAAGTGTGAATTCAGTGGAATAAAAGACCATCCTTTCATTTTGAGCTTTGGGCTGCAGCTTTATTTTATTCAGTGGAATACCTGGGACAAAGGAAAAGAGAAGTACTTATATTAATTGCATGAGGAGCTTCACAAGTGATAGAAGAAGGTAAAATAGATAATAATGGCAGATTTGTAGTGCTATGGGGCTACTGGCAAGGAGGAGGATTACACTGGCATGTATTTATATTCCACCTAAAACTGCTATAATGGAGTTTAAGAAATAAGGGAGAAATAATCAGTTTTCAGCAAGTAATATTACTTATAGGTGGGGACTGGAATTTGATTTGTAGCAATGAAGATATGTCTTGAGGGCCCAAAAGGGAAGGTATAATGAAGGAGGATAGATTTTTGAACAGATTTATGAAAATATTTGGCACGGAAAATGTGAATTCAGTAACAGGAATTCGGAGTGAATTTATGTATTATTCCCCAAGATATAAAACCTGGGCTAGGTTATTCAGAATTTACATTTCACAGGAACATGTGCATTTAACTGAATGTCTTGATACGCACCCAATAACTATTTTAAATCATGCGCCAATAATAACTAAAATAAAAGCACAGGGTAATGAAATAAAAATGAGACATTGGTGCTTTCCTGCCTATCTGTTGAAAAGAGAAGAATTTAAAGAATGGGCAGTGGAGATTATTCAAGAGCTTCTCGATAGAATAGAAATTACTTCTGGAAATATAGCTAGGGAGTGGGTTAAAATTAAGATGGAGTTTAAAAATAGGGTGCTAATAAAAGAAAAGGAGCTATGGTTAAGAAGTAAGAATTATTTACAGGGAATGACGAATGTTCAAGTATTGTGGAATAGGGGGAATCTCTCAGAACAAGAAGAGGATTAAATGCAGAATGATGAGCAGAAAATAAGGAAATACCTCGATAATATGCACAAGTTTAGAAAGATTGCAGTTAAGCAACTGTTTTTTGATAACAACACTAGAGCACAAAAACTTTTAACATGACTTAGGCAACAGAAAGTAGAAAGCATTGTTGCCAAGCTTAGGGAGCCAATACCAAGGAAGGTAACAAGAGATTCTGTAGAGGTATTAGAACTATTTCAGAAATTTTATGAAAGTCTGTATAAAGCAGAGAAATATGGAAATTGAGAAAAGATACCATTGGAAATGTTTATGGAAAAATTAAATATGCCAAGGTTAGAGATAAAGCAGGCACAGTTAGTTATGGTTAGGCTAGGAAGAGATGAGATAACAATTGTGATGTATAACTAATCTACAGGAAAATCCCCAGGAATAGCTGGTATTCCTGTGGAAGTTTGGAAGCTAGGAGGGAAAAAAACAATAAAGATCTGGAAGGTTTTGTTTAACAGTATTTTAAGAGGATGAGAATTACCAACATCCTGGAGGAAAGCGGTAGTAGCTGTAATACCTAAAGATGGTAAAGACCCATCAGATCCAGCTTCATACAGGCGGATTTCAATACTAAACTATTATTATAAAGTGTTCATGTCTATAATGGCTAAAAGAATGGCAAAAGCAAAATTGACAGATATGGATCAACGTGGTTTTGTGGATGGGAGGCAAACATTTGACAACATTAGACAACATTAACAGAACACTAATGACCCAAAGGGAAGCAGAATGCAAGAAAATACCATTATTGTTAATGGGTTTTGATACAGAGAAAGTATTTGACAGAGTAAGCTGAGACCTTGTGAGCAGGGCAATGGAAGCATTTGCATTTCCTGAAAAAAATATAAGGTTGATTAGGAGGATATATGTGGGATCAAAGGTGAAAATTAAAGTGAGTGATAATTTCTGCTTGAGCAGAGAAACCAGGCAGGGCCGTGTCCTATTTCCCCTCTGTTATTTGCATTATATTTAAAACTACTGGCAAAGAAAATAAGGGACTCAAACTTCAAGGATATATTTGGTATGGTAGTCAAGAAAAGCTGGTTCTATTTGCGGATGATATCTTGTACCTGATAAAACCAGAAAGAGACATTACAGTGTTGTGGAACATTTTGAGACAGTTTTATATCTCTTCAGGATACAAAATTAATGAAGCTAAAACAAAGGCGATAGTGGTAAATTATGTACCCACACATGAATTGGTTCAGCAATATCCGTAAATATGGGGACATGATAAAATGAAGTATTTAGGAGTATGGATTAAAAGTGATTCTGGTGTGGTAGCTAAGGATATGTGGGAAGAGGCTAAACAAAAGACAATAGAAAAACTGAGAAAATGGAAGCTTTGTTATATAAATATGGACAGTAAGATACAAGCAGTTAAAATGTTTTTAGTCCCTTTCGTCTTATACACAGTTAAGACATATTTTTTCAACCAGAGGAGAAGTTGTGGAGAGCAATTAATAAACAGCTGAAGGACTTTATCTGGGAGGGGAAGATGGTAAGAGTCAAGTGGGATAAACTGATTCTTCCAGAAGAACAGGATGGATTAGGATTAACCAAACCGAGGGGGTATTTCAGAACTACACAGTTAAGGCTCCTATACATAGCACAAGCAGAAAACTATAACTTAAAGTGGAAAGGGATGATGATAAAACAGGGGGGAAACTCAAGAAACAAGGAGAGACACGGATTTTGGATGCAGGCCTTTAGGGAGAATAACAATAATCATACAGAATATTATATCCATAAAGTAGCAGAAAGTATCCTAAGAACTAAGCCAATATGGGCATGGAGAATGGCGATTCTGTTGATATGGATGACTGCAATTAAGGATATAGACAATAGGCAAGAGGTGGTAGGAATTTATTGGAAAAAAATGGCAAAGGAACCAAGGTATTGGGAGCAAATGACTAGAGAGGGAAAGATGATAGAATGGGAAGACGCCAAGAATATATTTGGACTGCAGGTTACAGACTGCCTTCCCTGTCAAGGATTGATATCAGGGTATAGGCAAAGAGAAAGAAATAGGGGGTCCTAAATGAAAGACTAGAACTGGAAGAGTTTTGTGCAGAATCTAGAATATAAGCTGCGTTAAAAAAGGAATAATTAGTAGAGCACATAAAATATTGTATGAGAAGAATCAATCAGAGGAGGTTAGAAAGGACTGGGAAGAGAGATTAGGTAAGCAATTCACAAAGAAACAATGGGAGGATATATGTATGTGTCCCAAATATTGAACAAAATCTAGAAGATTTAGGATTTTTGCTAGGAAATGTTTACACAGGGATTCACTTTATAACCTTCAAATGCTGAAATATCAAATTTCAGTATCTCGAGACTATAAAACCGAATCCACAAAACACAGACAAACAAAAACCGCGAAACCACATAACCGAAAACACCGCACACACTACACTAAATATACAACACAACACCCACATCACAACATAAACAAAATAAAACACACATACATAACACCCACACCCCCCTACTTATATATACTAACTCCGAGATCGCACAAACACAACACAAAAGCTCATTCACACACGCACATTCTCCAATCCCTCACACACACTCTAACTCCCACTCAAAACCCTTACAAAACACTCACTTAACTGACATAACACCTACATCCACACACGGCACCGCGCACCACCAAAACACAAACCCGGACATTACGTAGCGCAACTTCATAACCGCAAATTCGACATATATTCGACATATGTGAAATTCGCGATTATGAACATTCGCTATTTCAAACATTCGACTTTATAGCTTCGAGATACTGAAATTCGACATTTCAGTATTTCGATGTTATAAAGTGAACCCTTACACAGATATTTTATACCCCACATAGACTCCAGAGAATTTTTCATCAGGTAGACAGCAAATATTGGATGTGTGACGGGGAAGAAAGAGGTAATTCAGAACACATTTTCTGGGAGTGAAGTCATTTGGCAGACTTTATGGATTCCCTGCAGGATACACTGTCAGAGATGCTGAGTAGGCAGACTGGTGTGAAGAGCATGATGATTTTTCTGAGCTATGATACAAAACTGGAACTGCCAGACATGGTAAGGCCTTACAGTGTCTTATTATGGTGGCTGCCAAAAAAGAAATTACTAGAAAATGGAAATCAAAATCTAAACCAATTATACTAGAAATATTAAATATAGTAACAGAGGTAAAACAACTGGAACTGAAATCTTTAGAAAAGGGTAGGAGTAACCTACATAGGAAAACATGGGAATTGTGGGAACAATACATACAGGGGAGGAATGAAGTTTAAAAGAAGGCAGGATTTAAATGAGCTATGTAATGTCCGAATGAAAATGAGTGTGCAGATTATAAGTGGTGTATAATGTTTGCAACTGGAACTGTTTCAATATGGTTTGTGATATAAAATGTATGCAACTAGCACTGTGTCAGTCTGGTTTGCTTTCATTTAAATAAATGTATGATTGCCTATGTCATAAGTGATGGTTTAATAAAGGTGTTTCTTGTTTAAAAAAGGGAGGAAGTGAATAATTTACAGACTATGAAAATTAATGTCACATTTTGATATTAAACTGATTTTAGAACCATTTGTGGACCCTCTGTGGATTAATTTTCATAGTCTGCAAATGTATCTGGTTGACGCTGTACCGTTCTTACAGTTTTTAATTAAATAATTTCTGTAATCTTGCTTAGGTTATATGACATATAGCAATATATGTAAAGTATAATGTTTGTAAATATGAACCTGTTAATACAGTTTAATTACTTTTATATAAATGTAAATTTACTTATGTCACAAGTGATAATTCAGCAAATGTGTTTACGAAAAAAGGCAGGACTGCTATCTGGCATTACTGGAATACCATAAAACACCAGTACAATTCTTGGGGCTGTCACCTACTAAGATACACACAGGCAGAAGAACCACAACATGGTTGCCATCTCACTGATGTTACTGCAGCCAAGAAAAGTACTAAATCTAGGAGATATATGGGAACTAGCTGAATCTTATTAGAATAACTACCATGAGAGGGGATCCAGAAGAGAAACCCAACTGCTACCAGGAGACATTATGGTACTACAGGATCCAAATAATACAAATTTGTATACTATGAGGCAATGACTTTTGTAAAGCTGTGACTCCCAGGTTCTATATTATACAAATAAATGACAGCCAAATCCTGAGAAGAAACAGAAGGCCTCTATATAAAACCAACCAAACCATGCTGAAGTATAAAGATTTTATCAATCCATGGACAAAGGAAGACAGGCAAATTTTATTGCAATTAACTTCACCTGCTGAAAGCAAGACAAAGGACTTATAACTTCACGTGAAGATCAACTCATCTAAAGTGGCCAAATCAACTGTCTAAATAATGAAGGACACAACCCAAAACTGCCATGTAGCCCAAGTCATCCTTAAAGGTCCAGATATGGCTGATTCATCATATTAATTCTAAGATGGACCTGTGCTTGAATGTTGTTATTCAATGTGACAAAGGTTTTGAAATACTTTTCTCCTATGTATTTGCACATGCTTTTACATAGGGTAGTATATGCATACTATACAAATATGCTGTATAACAAATTCCTTAATAAATATTAGAAACGCTTTAAGAGCTAGCTGTAATACACACTGACAAAGGCATACATATGAGTCTTTCTAGTTAGTCATGTGTGTGACATCCTGGAGTTAAGACATATTTACCACTCTCTTATGTCTTGAATCTTCATTAGTGCATGTTCAAGCGTAAACATTGCAGGAGGTTGTAAATTTTGCAATCTACTTCTGTTCGCATGAACTTGGTGTGTATGTTTTACTATATCGTTTAAGTTTACATCTACATTGGTAAAAAAATAGGTTCTAATTGTCTGAATATAAAAATGGTATCCAAATAATTTGAATACCACAATTGTAATGAACTCACTGTTTCATGTAATGCTCAGAATGTGTATGCTATTACTACCTAAGAAAACTGTGCCATTCTTTTTATTCTGTTTCATTTCTGTCTCCACCCCCACCAGCTGCCTTCATACAGACTGGATTGTCACCATGCGAAGACAATGCAGCCATCATCCAGGCAGTCATCAAGCCACTGTCAATCTGTTTATAACCTACATCCTCTGCATATGCAGGTTCCACTCAAGAGTTGGTCATATAGTGGGTTGATGAGACAGCTATCACCCACCTGTGCACAATATAATCTTCAGTTACCATTGCTTTTTATGAACAGACCCACCAGTATTTCCTGGTCTCAATCAGGTATCAGAACTGGTAAGGTGCTCCCTGACACACACCCCACCAACCCTGTCCCCTGGGAGAGAAACAAGTAGGCCCATCCTCATAACATCATGCCCCTTCCATCCATGACAGCTCCTTCGTCAGCCAGGCTGCTGATAGGTCTCAGGTCATCTGTGCCATACTCCGGGCACTATCACTTCATGCCATACGGACAGTAGCAGCAAAGATTTAAATTCATTTAAAAGCAGCAATTTAAACCAGAATAGTACATCTGCTAATGACTAGAACTTTAATAAAGCAGATTAGATGTTTTTAAATATGAATTATGCTTTGCTGCTAACTTTAATCATGGAAAACAGAATCTATGGGGATGCGGAATCCAGTGAAGCAGAAGAGGTTGATGCTTTTCTTATGAGAAAAATGCTGATGTTTTTAGATCATTAATGATTGTACATTTTCAGTCAAAACTTTTTAGACTAGTCTGAAGAATGGAATGTGTTGCATTAAATAATTTAATGTCTCCATTCTTTCACTGTTTCTCAAGACCATGATGTTATTCCTACAAATTGTAATTCTTTAGCAAGCTTTTATACTGTATCATACATTTATCAATAGTTCAGTTCCCACTCCCCTGATTTAAAACAAACTAATCTGGCTGCTGCAAAATGTTTTAAAAAATTATGGTTAATACTGCTGTGAATCCAGAAAGGATACTACACTATCTTATGCTATGGAAAGAAACTGTTTTTCTGGCACTGTGAGAATTAGGACATTGAAACCATTGTTTTTTATGGTTATATAGCAGACTGAACATTATCATTCAGCATGCTACTACTGCTCTTAGGAATATGCTTCTAGATGATGAAAACAGTGACATGGTGGCTAAAATATCACTCTGGAGTTGTACAAATATGCTTGACAAAAGAGCAACATCCTTGTATTAAAAATATGAGTATAATTATAAATAAAACTTCATACTGGCTTGGGGGCCTTTTCTGGGACAGACATAAAGGAGGTAATTAAAACAATGGCATTTTCTTCAAATACCAAACTATTATTTCACTCCAAGCAATGGATCATAGTCAAAAAATATGTTATTTTCTTTGTATGTACACATAAAGGCTAAACATGCTTATATATTGCTGTCTACTGCACTTAAAGTCCCTCACCATCACTAATTGCATATTTAAAAGTACAAAATGTTGAATTGCTTCAAACAACTGTTTTCATTCTGTCATATTTGTATATGCATATACCACTAATTAATCTTATACGTTTTGTGTCTTTCTGATACTACATATCAATACCCTTCCTGGTAAGTACTATTGTTACATCTGGTACACTTCTTTATTTTTTTATAAAAGTCACTATTCCTTAATATACCCCATTTTCTACTAACCAAGCAATCCCCCCATATTACCTAATTTCTCTTTTTTTCCTTCTTTATTGCATCTAACATTCAGTAAACAGAAGACATTGATCCTTATCTTTACAACATTCAACCACAAAGAAAACTCTATAATTTTAATATTGACATTTAGCATTAAAATCTGTATGCCATTTTCCTTTTTGTAGTCTTCTTCCTTCCAGCTTTTATTTTATATTTTCATTCTTGATTTTTTTCTTCAATTTGTTCTTGTTCTTCCACTCTCCATTTCCTCTTCTTCACTCTCTAGAAATGTAAACCTTTTTTATTCTTGTATCTTAAAATCATAATCCTGAGCAATTATTTATTCACTAATTACCTCATTTTCTAATATTTCATCATTATTCCCTTCTCACACACCACTTTCTCTATTAATGTTTTATTAAATAATATTGTCAACTGCTTCTCTTTCTTCTCAACTTTCCTCTTCATACATTCTGTTTCCAGTATAGGACAATCAAACCAAAAATATTCAATTTCTATACAATTCCTACAAACTAGCTTAAAATTTCTTGCAGTATGTTAATGCAGTCATTATTTTTACTTTATTTCTTTCCATAGCATGCCTTTATGTTGCTGCTGAAATTCTGTAAATTTCTGTCTTCTCTTTAACTACATAATTTTTCCCTTTCTTCCTTGCCTTGCCCTCACCTTCCATATCTATTTTTTTCTTTCAACAAAAAATCCTATTGTAGAGGTAAACCCTTAAAACTAGCTATTCACCAGCCATGAATACCTCTGTTCTTTCCTCTTCACCAGTCGCTACTCCTGTCACTGACTCCTCCATCGCTTCTTCCAGTAATATAACACCATTTCTCCATCTCCATCCTTGACATTTTCCTGGTTTATCAGATCTATCAGTACTGGTGTTTCCAAATCTCCATCTTCTAGCTCCATAAAATTTCCTCTCCTCCTCCTTTCATCAATAACTTTTCTCCTGCTTCTTTATCACTGACCTATACCTCCCACCTTCATTTTGGAGTTACTGGAACCTCAGTAGCAGCCTTCTGGTGTAACCTAGCAGCTCCAAAGAGAAGGGGAAGTTCCCCAGTGCAGTAGCCAGGTTTTTCCCAGCAGGTATGAATACCACTTTGGATATCCCCTGAAAAAAGGATACTGGCCAAGTGAGACTAACCCAGTCAACAAAAGAGTAAATAAATATCAAGACACATAGACTTGTGTTCCGCTCTAATAGAAATGCAGAGAAAGAAGTAAAGAGAATAATATACTGTAGCTATGTCAGGAGCTCTCTATGACATTATGAGGTAGTGCCATCACTGCCAGGGAGAGTAGGGCAGTACATGTGTACATATGCCAGCATAGCTAGCTGGTGTTTTGTAAACAATTTCATGTAATTTGACTATCACACTAATTTGTACAGATATTTGAGTTAAAAATATATTTGTAAAAGTTACTTGTGTTAAAAATGCATCAAAAGTAGGTCCTGATGGACAGAAAGAATGTATGCATGTATACTTGTATAGTTGCAACTGATCAAATGTGTATGTTTTATCAGAGAACCCTAGAAGGGTGCAAAGTTTGAAATTGTGTTATAACTTTCAGATTCTGCCACAGATTTTAGCAAAGCTGTGTGTGTGTATTGTACCATAGTCAAGTGACCAAATGGAACTCTTGCAGCAGCACTTTGGAATCTGACAAGAAAGATTTCTGACACGATATATATTTCACACATTCACACAGACACACAGAGATAGTGAGACAGAGAAAGACATCATCTGGCTTTTGCTGTGGTAAGACGCTCAGCACACATCAGCCTGCCTTGCTTAGTAAGTAGTCAGGGAGCAGTAATTCTTTAGTTAGTCAGGAGCATTTAGTGAAAATAGTTTAATATCATTTTCTGCAAGTGTGTGAAACTATCCAACTGTATTATTTTCTATATCTCTGTGGTAGAAACTATGTTGTTTATTGCATTCTCCTGTTTCCTATTTTATTACTTTTTATTAAACATTATAATACCTTTCATTGTGACTGGTGCTTCAGAAAATACTTTTAACATCTTGAGAGTGCTTATGCTTATTTTAGTGACACTGTGGCCACTCCTGAAAGCCTTGCTGCTTTGGTCACACTCTACTATTTGCATTAGTATTACTTTTACATAGTATAATTGGGTACCCTTTTTAGCAGCCTTAGAGTAGCTGGTCCATGGCAGCGTGATTACCTCAGAGTCTGGACAGAAAGAGGCACTGCTAGTAAATCTCTGCCAGCATTTCCCAGGTGTGTATGTGTGTGTGTGTGAAACTCAAATATTCAAGTGTGTGCCAACTACAAGGAACAGGGACATAGACCTGCAAAATGGTCAGTGTGGAGTTGTGTGTGGGCCAGGATAGAGAAAGAGAGTCCAGCCCCAGGTCTGGAGCATGCTTCCCGTGTACTCTTAAGGGAAATTGTGCTTGGTGCAGAGAGTGACATCTGGAAATACTGTGTGTATTCATCTTTGCTCTTAGTGACCGTCCCTGACTGGAGTCCGTGGTGAGGTTTGAGTCTCCTTGATTGCTGGCCTTCAGAGTAGGGACCACATCACATATTGGTGGCAGCTGCGTGGGATATTGAACTTCAGTAGCCAGAGTGCAGTTGTCACTGAAGGTGAGTGTGCTCTCAGCAGCCACAGTTCAGGTACAGAGCCAGGACCAAGGGTTAGAGGTTTTAAATGTAACCAGAGGGGTCATGTAGCATACAAACTGTAAACATACAGGGTTTCATTTTCACAACAGTTTTATTTATTTTTGTTAGTTTAGTTTAGTCAGGCAAAGCAGGCAAGGATGTCAGCAGAGGATTATAGCAAGCTGACAAAGAAACAGTTGGCCAAGGTGTGCAAAGCCAAAGGACTGGTGCATGCCAACCTTACTAAAGAGGAAATTATTTCAGCTTTAGTCATAGCTGTAGCACGGACCAGCATCCTGGAAGACAACTGGTCTGGAAATGGAGATAAGCAGTCTTCAGAGACAAGACAGTTCACCTTTTCCTCAGAGGACTTAAAATCTGTTTGGAGTTAAAGAGACTTGAACTGGAGGACATAAATTTGGAATAAGAAGAGAGAATGCAGTGTTTGGAGATCAGAGAGAGACTGTGGCATTTGGAGGACAAAGAAAATGAGAAACAGCGCCAACTTGAGGAGATGCTGATTCATCGGCAGGGTCATGGAGGTAATGGTGACGGGAGTAACTAAATCCCAGAAGCAATAAAGGTCAGTAAATTTCTTTCACAGTTTACAGAGGGTGATGATTCTGATAGTTTTATTCATGTATTTGAAAGGGTATGTAAACCGTATAATGTTGACCAAGGGCACTGGATACAGTTCCGGACCCCCTTATTCCATGGTAAAGCTATAACTGCTGTTTCTAAATTGTCTGATACTGATTGCTTAAACTGTGCTAGAGTTAAAAAATATATTGAAATGTTTTAAGTTAACACCTGAAACCTAAACAAAAAAAGTTTAGTGAGCATAGACACAAGGCAGATGGAAGTGTATGTGACTATATTGCTGAGTTGAGCACTAATTTTCATAGGTGGGTAAGTGGGTGTCATGTCACCACTTCTGAAAGGGCTGCAGACCTTTTGGTGAGGGAAGAAGCCCTTAACACTTTGCCTGAGGACATGAGAATCTGGTTGGCAGATTGGGAGTTTAACTCTGCAAATAGGCTGGGGAAAAATGGGGATCTCTACTTAGCAAGCAGGGCATCATTGCACAAGAAGGGGATACCCAGCACTGCACATGGTTATAGGGGAACACACCATGGGGTGGGTAGCCGAAACCACCTCAGAGTACACCAGTAACAGGGGAAGTCACTAGTTCAGGTACATGGCCAGGACTAGGGGTTACATCTTTTAAATGTAACCAGAGAGGCCATGTAGCATACAAATGTTCACTGAGGCAAGGTGGGGAACAAAAGGTGAAGGAGCCAGCAAATGAAAATAACAGCATGCCAGTGGTAAGTTGTCTGGAGACGACAGGGATACCAAATTATCACCGAAGTTTGTATCCTATCTTACTGAATGGAAGACAGCCCAGTGCTAAGACAGACACAGCCTCTGACTTAACCATTGTGAAGCCTGCAGTGGTTAAACAGGAGCAGTACTTGCCTGGGCAGTCCACTCCAGTTAGAGCTTTAAAAGGAACCCCATTCCACATATCTTTTGTCAGGGTTCACTTTGAATGGGAGGGTATAAAAGGAAGCAAGCAGGTAAGTGTGTTTGAGGATATCCCTGGAGATGTCTTAATTGGGAATGATTTTGATAATTCAGTACCTTCTGTGCATGCAGTTACATGCAGTCAGGCTTAGAGACAGGCATGTTGGTCAGGGAGCCTGGGGGAGACCCAGATAGACTCCACACCAGAAGCTGAGACTGGTGAGGTGACCATTTCAGTAAGGGAGCTACCCTGTAGCAGTAAGCCTGAAAGTGAGCCACAGTTGCTGGTAAGTAATGATGTTCCTGTGAACAGGGTGACTGCAAGGGCAGAGGTCAGTGGTAGTACGCAGGCTGACAGTGAGACACCACTGTCACAATAGAACGGGCTTCCAGTGGAAAGGGAGCTGGGATGGGTCACAAAGGTAGAATTGAGACAGGCTGAATTTTCAGACCCTACATTACGAGGCTTGAGGGAGGTAGCTAAGGAGGTACCCGATTCTCATGGAAAAGGTGAGACTGCATACTAGAACAAAGGGTTACTGTATAGAGAGTGGACACCTCAGGGAGGGTAGAGGGTGAGGTAATACAGCAGTTGGTAATGCCCAGAGCCTACCATCTGGCACTTCTAGCAATAGCCCATAACATTCCTTTTGCAGGTCATATGGGCATAAAGCATACCAAGAGATGTATTATGCAGAACTTTTATTGGCCTGGGGTTGCAAGGGATGTAACATGATACTGCAGGAACTGTGAGCAGAGCCAAAAGGGAGGCAAGGCAGACGACAAGGTCAAAGCTCCTTTGATGCCTTTGCCTGTGATTGCGGAGCCACTTCAGAGGGTAGCTATGGATATTGTTTAGCCTCTGAGTACCACAATGTCCACAGGGAAGAATTATATCCTGGTGGTAGTAGATTATGCTACTAGATACCCAGTGGCTCTGTCTTCTATTGAGACACAGAAGGTGGCAAATGCTTTGTTAGAGATTTTCAGCAGGGTAGGTTTCCCTAAAGAAATACTGACTGACAGAGGTACCAATTTCATGTCAGACCTGCTGGCTTGTCTGTGATAGTACTGTGGGGTGAGGCACCTAAAAACCACTCCCCTACCACCTCCACACTAGTGGTCTTGTGGAAAGGACAATCTCTGCACTAAAGACCATGCTGCAGACATTTGCAGACCAGTTTAAGAGAGAGTGGGACAAATGTTTACCCCATCTGTTGTTTGCATAGAGAGAGGTACCACAGGAATCCACAGGTTTTTCACCCTTTGAGTTGCTGTATGGGCACAGTGTGAGGGGCCTTTCGATTTGATCCACGATGAGTAGAAGGATGAGTGTGAATCCCACAAGGAGTCTGCTGTGGCATATGTCCTAAACTTCAGGATAAAGGTTAGGGAGCTCATGGGCTTGGCCCAGAAGAACATGACAGGAGCCCAACAGCAGAAAAAGGTCTGGTATGACAGGAATGCTCGAGCCTGAGAGCATGCTGTGGGACAGCAGGTTATGGCGCTCATTCCTGTCACTTTCACATTTGCATAATCTGACATGCTTACAAAAAAGAACAAAGTTAATGTTATAAGTTAAAAAATAGACTCCAAAGGATTGTAGTGCAAGACACTTACTATAAGGAAAAATATGATGTAAGGACTGATGCAAAGATGAGTGAGATTATTTGTCCTCAAATTGCCATCATTAGCAAAATTACGGAGTGCAAGGGGGAGGGGGGTAAGACAAATGCCAACACTTATTTAAATAAAATGAATATGTGCAATGTTATATACCCTCCAGACGTTTAACTGACTTTCAGTCTAAAGAGGTCAAAATCATTCAACTGGGGTGCAGAAACCCCCAATTAAATACAGTATGCAAGGAGTAACACCAACAGGACAATGCAGGAAAGTGGTTATGTAATGATCATATCAGAAAATGTAAAGCAGCAAACATTTGGGGTGTTTGGCCTGAATTAGGGTAGGAATACATTTTCAAAGCACTGATGTGGTGATGTCATTGCATAATGCACTGGTGGTATCTTAAAAATATTGCATACAAAACTGTTTTAACAGCTGTCTGGAAAGGTATGGTGACAGTCCAATGAAGTCGGAGCAAAATGGTACATAGCCTGTATCAAATGTTAAAAAGGTATATGGAAAAGACAAGATGATTCTGCAAGCATTTCATGAGGAAAAGAAGACTGACATTTATATATCTTCAGAGAAAACCTTGCCCGTGTTTAGCAGCTGTGTTTGAAATGTAAGGATACAGACTCAGAGATGTGTAAACAGATGTTTTTGCACAGTAAGTATTTTGATTACTTACTGCAGACTGTCAGAAGGGGTGAGAGAGTCAAAAGGTGTAAAATTATGTAAAAAGCATAGGTGGAGTATATGTGGGCAATAGTTATAAGGTAAGGGCAGACGTTCTGAGGTTTTACAGTATTTATGTATGTATGTATTCAAATTTGCTCAACCTTTGCATTTCAGTCTTTCAGAGAAGATGTGTCATCTGTTCTGAAATACCAAATATTTACTAAACATTAAAAGTGATTATCTGTTTTGCACAAAAACATGCAGAGTGTAGGGTTATTTATCTGTCTTATGCTAATCATCCATGATTGCCTGATTTCAGGGTGACCTCTGAGATCAGGTATAAATAGATGACATTCCTAGAGTCATACAGCATGCCAGTTCAATCTAAAACAATCCATGCCCAGCCAGCAGGATGGATGTCCTTTACATTGTGTTACTGTAAACAGCCTCAGCCAGACTAATTTTTTATATTTATGGGGAAAAAATGCTCAGATCAGCAGTCATAATATGGACTGAATCTGAATCCCTAGCAATGTCTTTTTTATTGGATTAATTAAAAATAAGCATAAACTCAATAAATAAATAAAATATATAAATAAATGGTGACTACAAAAACATGCATAAAAAAGCTGTAAATATGCTAACTGCACATTATTTTTTTTATAAGTAATTTTATTCCCACAGACTATGAAGGTGTTTCTTAATAAATGCAAACGGGTCAAACATATAGAACGCAGAACATGTATGCCTCTTAAACTGTTTGTTGTTAGTAGTACTGTGACACTGTTTCATTAGATACTTTTCAACCTCTTTAACACAAGAAAATGAGACAAATGCAAAAATGATGGGAGGACAAAGGCCCAAAATCAAGAACAGATTTTAAATATTGCTTTTATAAAATTAGAAAGTTATCAGAATAACAGGTTTTATATTAGCATATATTTTCTGACGTATATGAAGTTTAAAATTCAAATTTCTGTCATTATTTAGTTATTTCCATCCTCAGTGATTCAAAAAAAAAAGAACACAAATTGAATGAGGAACAGACCAATAATAGGAGACAAAAATCTAGACATTCTGTAAAAACCTGAACAATTGAGATGTATGCATCAGTGTGACACTTAAAACTGATAACATATTTCAAAAATTAATAATTTGCACAGATGTATCAACATGCCAAGTTCTTAAGTCAATAAAGGAAAAACTAAAACTGAAAAAGACAGGAATTATAATTTAAATAAAAAATTCCTACGCTTTGAAGAAAAAAAGGAGCTAGCTGGTTAAATGAAAATAGCAGATTTATAAAAAGCAGGTAAGCAAAGTGCTATAACAATTTTGAGTAATACTTGTTGGAGAAATGGTAAAAAGCTGTGCAGTTTCTCTGCAGAATCTCTGTAAAGGTGCAGGGCGGAAGCAAGCCTATGGTTCTTTCCACACATTAGGGAATTCCATGCAGCAGCTGGCTAACTATAGGACTTTCTAGCACCACTCCCCTCTGAGGGAAATTATGATGGAAATCCTGCAGAACAAGTTTGGAAAGATCTTAAATCCTGCAAATGGGTATCCTTCTGACATTATGAAACAGAGATCTTGTCCATCAGTTTTAATTTATTTCTGTGCTTGTTCGCCATAGAACAAATTTACGATGCATCACTGTAACTACTTGATCATTAGCCAGTTTGCATATATATTGATTCATTCAATTAAATGACTTCATTAATTTATTTAGGCTAACTAGATGAATAGTTAGGTAAGTTTACTGAAAACATGATCATAAAAACCAGCTTTTGAATGACACCCCATCATGCAAACTTTAACAGAATATTGTAGTTTTTTTCAAAGTAAAGTGTCCTATATTCTACGCACAAGTTGCTGTGCCACCTGCATCTCAATACTATTATCATCACCTCTGTGGTCACTGTAACAGGGGATAAGTAGAAACTCCTATCTTTCTATCTTTTCTGAAGAAATAGAACCTTCATTAAACTGATCAGTCAAGAATTGTCCTGCTGACTTCGATGAAGTCTCAGTCACTTGCTAAAGGTTTTCAAAATCACCTTCACAGAAATGCAATTTTTTGACTAAATAGTAATTGCAATGTAACAAACTTTTGTATTTTCTTTAGATTAAAATCACCCCAACCCACACACTTCCTATATTAGATGCTGACTGGACCTCCAAATCCCCGGTGTTTTAACTAATAATCCCTGTGGCTGCTGTGTTTCTGAAAAGGAAAATATTTACTCCAATATGTTACTGCTAGTGGTCTGCAACTATCTTCTTCAGGTTATACTGTTTCTATTTGAAACAAGATTTTTGAACAATTGGTACAGAATGTGTCATTTGAAGAATGAAAGATCTGACCATAATTCATTGTGCATGGTCTGGTTGCAATTTATATTTAGGAATATGTAAAGCATACTAACATGGCAAATTCTCAAGACAGCTGGACAAATCTTCAATTACCATTTCTAATGCAGTGCTCATAATCTGGTCATCAGTCATGACTGTATTTGTTGTAAACATACCTAAGCCATTCAAGCAGATAGTGGGAGTGGTAAGCACTAGGTAGCCTGGTAAGCACTAGGTAGCCTATCTACCACACGAGTGGTTTCTGGCCCAGAAATTGTAGTTTATTGGCTGTTGGCAGTTTTTCCATCAATTTCAACTTACTGGTTTAAAAGCCCATGTTTGCGCTTGTTTCAAATCTTTCCTGCAACTAGTTTAGTCCAGATACAAATTTGCTGTATCCAGGACTATTTGTAAGCTTCTGAGCCCTCCCGAGCTTTTCTGTGTTGGAGAGAAGCCTTCTAGCTTATTAGTGGGAGTGGTAAACACTAGGTAGCCTATCTACCACAAGAGTGGTTTCTGGCCCAGAAATTGTAGTTTATTGGCCGTTTGGGCAGTTTTTCCATCTCTTTCAACTTTATGGTTTAAAAGCCCACATTTGCACTTGTTTCCCACATTTTCTATAACTAGTCTAGTCCAGATACAGATTTGCTGCATCCAGGACTGTTTGTAAGCTTCTGAGCCCCCCAAGCCTTTCTGTGTTGGAGGGAAGCATTCTAGCTTATCAGTGGGAGTGGTAAGCACTAGGTAGCCTATCTACCACATGATCCAGGTACAGATTCCTACTTTTAGCACTTGAATTTGCTTATTCGTGCTCAGCACTTGTTCAAAACTTGTTGTTAGCCCTAAATAAGCTACAAATTACTACAGCACTCAACCTTCTTCTTTACCTAGAGGAAAACAGTTTTTGTACTTACTTTCCTCACTTGCTTAGAGAAAAACAGCTCTTATACGCACGTTCCTCACTTATCTAGAGGAAAGTATTTTTTTATTCAGGCACGTCCAAGTGTCAGCTCCCAGTGTTCTCTCCAGTCTATCTGATTAATCTGGGCATCTTTAGGCAATGTAGCAATTGCCTCATGTACACAGACAACCCTCTCCTTCTACCACCCAACACCACAACCTGTGAGAGCTGCACTTATCTAGCCAAACTGGAGGTAAAGCTCTCTCCAACCAAGACTGAACTTGACAGTCAAGAGGAGAAGGTAAACACTTGCACCACACCACACTCATCACATAGTCCCACTAAACCTACACCACCAAGATCCACACATAGAAACACAAAAACATTCGCAGAGGCTCTCAATAATAATCTGCTCAAGCAACAGAGACCTCGAAAGCAGAAAAGCAAGCAAACTCCAGCCCCCCCCCCAACACAACACAAATGACACATAGCCCACAGAGCCAGTGTGCTAATAAACCACAGCCCTTAAGGCAAAACAACGTACCCAACACACTAGTCATAGGTGACAATATAGTCAGGCACACTGATGTCCCACTTACCAGGCTAAACAAGGAGAAGGTTACTGTCAGCTGCCTGTCAGGTGCCAGAATCCACCACATAATCCACACACTCAGGTCACTCCACAAGTACAAATATGACTCTGTCATTGTCCATGTTGGTGTGAACGAACTGAGACGTACCTCCCTGGACTATATGAAAAGAGACATGGAAGAGCTCTCTGGTCTTGCAGCCCAGGCAGGTATGACCCTAGCCCTGAGTAGCATCCTACCATCTCCCAGAATGATACTGCAGTACAAGGACAAAATGATTGACTTCAGCAATTGGCCAAGCTTCTGGTGTCATTCTAAGAGGATCCAGTATCTGTCTGCCTGGGAAGACATAGTCAACAGACCACAATGCTTTGCCAGCACCTGTCGCCCCTCAGATTCTGGATACTGGCTAAGGCTCTTGCCACCCCTTTAGTGCCTTTTTTAGGCAAGGTTCAAATGACAAATTCACCACCATAACAGTAACAAGCAAGCAAAAACTGAGGGTAATGCTACTCAATGCTAGAAGTCTAAATCTCAAAATGCACTCACTTGAGGCATTCCTTAAAATGGAGAACATCGGTATCTGTGCAGCGACTGAGACCTGGTTCAAGGCTCTAGAGAGCACCCCTGCATTACCAGGCTTTAATTCATACCACAGTTTTTGGCCATCTAACTTGGACCAGAACACCAAAGGCAGAAGTGTGTCCATATTCATTAAGGATATTGACATCTCCAGGCTAGTTGCACAGCATAATGCATCCGTGGTTATCCAAGTGCAACAACTGGGCAAACCTGCAATCCAAATTGTAGCTTGATACAGATCCTCCACCATGCTCCAGGATTCCCACTCCTCTTTTCTTGATATACTGGAAAATATTAGGGTTCAACCAAACATCCTAATAATGGGTGATTTCAACTACCCCATCATTAACTGGGAAAACTACTCATGTACCAACTCCTTCGCTCAATGCTTTCTGGAATTCATAAATTCCCAATGCCCTGGATCAACTTTATCCACACCCTCATCAGGGGCAACAATATCCTAGAGCTAGTCATTACCAGCATGAGTGACCGGTGTTCCACACCTGAAGTCAACTCCTCACTGGTCAGATCCGACCATAAGCTAATCACCCTAAATATCCGCATCTCGCCCCCACCCACCATTAAGGAAACCATGGTAAAAAATTTCTCCAAAGCCAGCTTCATGCTTCTTAAGACAGAAGTGGCAAACTTCATGACACCCATGCAAATGGACAATACAGTTAAGTCTGTTGAATCATACACAAATGCACTCTATAAGCACTTACACAAGTGCATGGATCATGCTATCCCAAACAGAACCAAGACGCTATCCTCCAAAAAAAGGAAGCCAATCTGGTGGTCCCCTGCCATAAACAAACTCTACAACAGAAGGAAGAAAATGCTGCAAAAGAGAGTAAAATCCCATGAGTGGAGGAGCTCCCTGGTCAGCCTCAGTAAGAAGCTGAGATCCCTTATAAGATCCTCCAAAGCTAGCTACGAAAACAAAATCACCACTGATTCTAAAGGCAACCACAAAGCATTCTATAGCTAAGTCAGGAATCTCAATGGCAACACCCAGATCTGCTCTGAGTTACAGCACAATGGCAAGAAAATTACAGAACCAACTGATATTGCCAACATCCTGGCAGATAGGCTCAGTGCTAACTTTAACCCGCTCTCACCCCCTAAAGGGCCCATATCTATACAGGAAGAATGCAGAGTCCCTGTAATCACATCTATGCAGGTAAAACCTGCACTCTCTAAAACCAAAAACATAGCATCCATGGGACCGGACAACATCCCAGGCTGCGTTTTACATGAACTTCAGAATGAATTGGCTCCCAACCTAAGCACCATATTCAATCATAGTCTCACATCAGGCTTTGTGCCCACTGAATGGCACACAGCAACAGTTATCCCACTTCACAAAGGGGGAGCCACCAAAGGCAAATCATGCCTTCTGAACCTGATCAACTTCTTTGAGGCAGTCACCAAAGCCGTAGACGAGGGTAAGGTGGTTCACACAGCCTATCTTGACCTCACCAAGGCTTTTGACAACATCCCCCATTCTGGAATTATAGCCAAACTCACTAAACTAGGTATAAATCCCTACATCACAAGATGGATTGCCAACTGGCTCATTGACAGAACCCACACTGTAAAAGTTGCAGACTCCAAATCTGACTTCAAACCAGTGACAAGTGGAGTACCATATGGCTCAGTCCTGGGATTTCTCCTGTTTGGTATCTATGTCTCTGAAGTACAGACTAACACAGAAGGCCTCTGGCTAATAAAGTTCACAGATGACTGCAAACTGGGAGCCATAGTCGAGTCCTCAAATGATGTGGACATCCTACAGAAGGGCCTCACTGAGACAGATGCCTGGTGTCAGAGGCATGGCCTCAAGCTCAATGCCAAAAAGTGCATTGTCATCCCCTTTGGTAAAAACTCAGTACCCATGAACTACCACATAAACTGCAGTCTTCTTAATACCGAATGTGTGATAAGAGACATTGGGACCCAGGTGGACAGTAGTCTGTCCTCTGATAATCACATGCCACAGTAGTCAGGAAATCCTTCTATGTGGCACACCTCATCACAAAAGGCTTCTCATCCAGGAAGAAAGAGGTCATTGTTCCCCACTACTCGGCACTCATTGGAGCCATTATAGAGTACAATGCCCCTTTTGGAATGTACCTCACAAGACATCTGCAGCAGCTGGAAAGGCCACAGAAGTACCTCACAAAGAGGATTACTGGTCTCAAACAGATGCCCTACCCTGACCACCTCAAAAAACTCCAGCTTTACTCTGTAGCATATCGTCTACTCCAAGGAGATCTCTGCCTAACATATAAAGCTATGTTAAACCCAGAGCTGTTGGACATGCTACACCTAAAGAAATCCAAATCCCTCTGAGCTACACGCTCTAGGGACCTAAACCTTGTCACCACAATAAACAGGACATGCTGGAGGGATAGATTCCAGTTCAAGAGACTTCCTATACTCTGGGACAAGCTACCCATCTATGTCAAGCTAAGTTCCTCATTAGCACTCTTCAAGAAAATTTTTGATGAGTGGATGGGAAATAGAAAATACACTCCAGGGATCACTTCTGTGGCTCTGCTCCACAGGGGCACGGGAAATTAACTTTCTTGGGTGGCGTAAGCCAGGGAACCTTGTTGGCTAGGCTTACTTAGACCCTTGGGCTGATAGCCTAGTACCTACCTATGAACCTTTGAACCCTGCACTCATAAATAACAAAATAGTGCTTCTGGATTTAATCTTAGGTCTTGGGCCCTATTCATCACTGGAAAATGGCAAAATAATAAAGGATATGGAAAATTAGGCCAAAACTGTAAGATAAACAGGGAAGTGACTGAATGACTGACAGGAAGTAAAATTGGGAAATGGGGTGGGTTTCTCAGTAGAAGAAAAGCATAAAAGTCATTGGCCAATACATGCCATAGTGTTTAGTGTTCATCCTTATCTTAGATACCCTATGTGTGCTGAATATCACCTTGAGAAATAACGAATAGGAGCTTTTCAATAACAATGTGATGATGCTATACATTAGATGTAAGGGTTACAGTAAGCAATTTACCTTGTAAAGACATTAATTAGGTGGCAAGTGTAATCTAGTGCAACATTATGCAATTTATTGGGGAGAAGTACACATTGAGGGATGGGAAACCCAAACCAGCTAGTCAAAGAGTCAAGTAGACTCAATTAGCTGGTAAAAATGAGACTGCATAACCCCAATGTAAACATAACACACCGTCTAATATACAATAAGTATACCATAGAGAAGAAAAGTACCTCATTAAGTGCGGTAAAAATACCGAAGCACCTATTACAGTTAGCAATACAAATAAACATTATCTGGACCTTTATTATGTTCCAAATGCATGACACTAAGCTTCAGTTCACCTGTCTTTTTACACAGATTTTGAAAACACAGAAAACAATCTCAGCTTAGTACAGATTGTATTCTGCGGACTTGCCAGTGCCTCAAAGACTTCATAAGTCCATAGATGTAACAAAAATCTATGCACTTTTAATTCACAAATCTCTTGCATAATTTTAAAAATGTGAAAAATGTGATCTTGAACATATTACTGTCTCTCATTAATACTCTACTCACGACAGGGATGTACATTACAGAAACACAGTACTTTAACATTTAGTGTATTTTTATAGCCCTCACAATAATTCTAAATACACATTTCTTTCACCTAGACATTCAAGCATTATTTCTCTATCAGTTCCCAAAGACAATCTACCATACATCTGCACATGCCTTAGATTCTGAAGATACAAATAAACTACAAAGGAATTTCCTTTCCTTATGCATGCCACAATAACAAAACATGTACAACTAAAGTCAGTTGCAGTGCACCACAATGGTCTATAAGAATATAGTCTGTGCCTGGGTTATGCTGAGTTTACTTAAAGCAATGTGGACTTACTTCTTCAGCTTCACTTCATGAACAAACCCCACCTCACTGGGATTAAATGCCAACACCCACAACTGGATTATGGATTTACTGTTGTAATAACAGCTCCTATGCCTGGATTATGGATTGCTCTCATAAAACAACACTCACACCCGGCTTATAGATTACTCTTGTAATTACAACACCTACTCTTGGATTATGGATTATTGCTACAATAACACAAATGCTGCTGTGCAGTGAGAGGCTTCGGAAAGACAAAGATGAAAAAGGATGTGGGTTAAACATACGAGGCAACCTTTCCAGCAAAATATGAGAAGGTAAGGACATTGGAGAATAGTATGGTGAGGTGCATGGGGGGAACTCAGAACCTCTTGATGCCATTATTTCAACATTTAATGTAGTGTTAAGTCCAAAGCAGAAGTTTTCCCATTATAGAGGTTTCATATAAAGAGGAATGATAGAAATATGATATAAGTATTTAAGTATGATATAAGTATTTCTCATGGAGACGTACGATAATGACAATTTAGGGGATGGAAGATAAGCAATGACCTGCAGTGACAAATAAGTGCTATAAGCAAAAGAGAGGAAGACAGAATATGGATTAGGCATATTTTACTAGTGGGGAAACTTGAGCCGGCATACTTGAAAAAAAGGGCACTGTTGATGAGACAAAAGAAACTCAATATGCTAGTTTTTTGCAGGTTACATGACCTTGAATTTATTGCCCCATGAAGTCATGTGTTTTGATGCACATCACCATAGGAAGTGATGGATTAGAGAGAATAAAACCTTACTGAAACAGATGACAGAAGAGTCTAGAAGATGACCAAAATAAAAGCAAGTGAGGCACTTAGTGCTACATACAAGCATATTTGATTTGAATGACTACAGCACTACCTCTTTTATCATCGTCTTTGTTTTCATGTTCATAAGTGAATTAACAGAAACAGACTGTATCATTCTGTCTTTAATCGTAGTTTTAAAAAAATAAATAAATAAATAATCTCTGTGGTATCCCCAAAGTCTCAAAACAACCCACTAAAGTGTAGTGGGTCCAAAAACAAAACGGTGTAAGAAACTTCTCTGTGTGGAAGATTTTCAGAACATATATTTCTAGTTAATCACTATATATTAATCAAATCAGACAATAGTAGTAGAAGTAGCAAACTTAAACTCGCCTTAAGTCAAAACAAAACAAAAAAATAATAATAGAAAATATATAATTGTACAGCATTACTAAGTATTCTAAAGTAACCTAAGCAAGGCAGGCAGTCTGTTTCCAGTCAAAAATCCTTTATTAAGTACACAGACAAGCGATCCAAGTAAAACAAAAATAGAGTAATAATTTCCTCACAAGCTTTCTAAATATATATATATATATATATATATATATATATATACTTGTGGTTTATTGTGCTGTAAAACAAAGTGTTATTGGTACACATGTTAAGTTCACATCCCTTCCTCCATCAGTGCGACATTCGAGCTGGTTCTGCCCTACTTAGTAGCTGTCATAATAATATATAACCCTTATGTACTTTAAATAAAATTTATAATACTGTGGTACCTCTTATTTAACCAGATTATTAAGTAGATTATTAAGTCTGTGATTTTATCTAAGACAATATACTACATGGCTGGAAATAAATCAACCTTAGTTCATTTGGCAATCAAAAAATATACATAAATATATGCATATACATTTTGCATGTAAAAATCAATTTCTATTTTCATAACCTATTGTTAACAAAGATCGCTTTCGTCCTTCTAGAATTCTTCAGGTCTGTGTACAAGTACCCTAAAAACAATCTATAAAAATATATATAATTGTATAATTAATTAGTATTGTTATTACACATCATTTTGAATAAAGTGGAAAAAAGAACCAGAAAAAAATAAAAATAAGAAAAAATGTATGTATGATGATGAAAACAAAATATACACTTACATTTCAAATGGTATTTAAAACCAATTTGTAGAATAAAATAAAATAAAATACAATTAGTCGTGTAAACAATGTGGCAATTTTCTAAGTTCCGGTGCACTTTTAATTGAACAGTAGTAGTTTAGTCCAGGCTTCCTAAAAGAGTTCAGCTTTAATTGCCACATGAGATCATGTTTCTCCAGAATATTCGGGATGTCTCCTTTAAGATCACCCATGTCTATGCGATCCAGGATCTGAAACTTAAAACCTGTGTGTCTTTTATGAAGAAGGACTGCATGCCTTGCTTGGATTACTTTCGAATACTTAGTAATGCTGTGCAATTATATATTTTCCATTATTATTTTTTGTTTTGTTTTGACTTATGACGAGTTTAAGTTCGCTACTTCTACTACTATTGTCTGATCTGATTAACATACAGTGATTAACTAGAAATATATGGACTGAAAATCTTCCACACAGAGAAGTTTTTTACACTGTTTTGTAATCATAGTTTTAACAGTCAAGAAATCACAATCAAGAACATCTGTCTATGTCATGGTGTGGGTTCTAGCAATTGCATTTTGAAGAGGTGAACCTGTTCTTAAAGCCTTGTGTGTTCTAGTGTTTCAAAAGAAAATGCATTTTATTTCATAAATTAAATATGACAATATTTACGTATATTTTGCACAATACATCACATGCTTATTTTATTTATTTAACATTTGTTAACCAGGAAAGTCCGACTTGGAACAAAGCCAATTTTCAGCAGAGGCCCAGGGAGAAACACTCCAGATGCATGTCTTTGTAACATGGTGCCCATCAATTTACAATAAAATGTATTTTATTCTGAGCATTTTCTGATTGCATTTTATATTCTGTTTCTTCTTATGTCAGTATTCTTAACAGTGCTGTGTCTTCAATTATATATATTTCTTTATATCCTTGTGTAAACCTTTTATTTCATGGCAAGCAGCCATGTGTTATAAATATATATCTATATTTATATATATATATATATATATATATATATATATATATATATATACAGACATACACACACACAGACATTTATACATGATACATACATACATACACAGATATATGGACAGATAGCTTATACAAGTGTATGTCTATGTATATGAGTATATTTAAAAATATCAACACATCATAGGATCATAGGAAGTTAATAGTCTACTGGCCCTGAGGCCTTTACAAGCCTAGCCAAGAATTTAGCCCATGTTCCGACATGTTAGCACCCGATGCCCCTGTCCAGCAGGGACACAGGTGGAATACCAGGGATGTATTTGCTGTTCCCCATCCGGTTATCCAGGTTGCACTTAAAAAGGGTTAATGAGGTACTCTGCTTGACGTGGAGAGGGAGTGTATTCCACAGAAGGGAGGAGTCTCTGGGGCACAATCTGTCCTGCCAACAAGTCCTACTGATGTCACAGACCAGGTTGAGGTCACTTGTGTGGATTACTCGAGTGGAGCTTGACTTACGGATAAGCAGCAGTCCCATAAAGGCGGGGTCCGAGATTGCTTTGTATGCCTGACAGAGGACACCTCGGAGGAGTCTGTATGAGACTGAGTAGAGGGACAGGACTTTTGGCCTATCTGTGTATGGTAGATGTCTGAGGCTTTGGATTCTCCTGGTGAGGAACCTCTACGTTCTCTCCAGCTGCTGCATGTGCTTTGTGAGGTACATGCTGAAAGAGGCATTGTACTCAATAATGGGTCTTATAAGGGAAAAATACAGGTATGTTATGACCTCCTTGTGCCTGGATGAGATACCCTTACTCATGAGGTAGGCCATGTAAAAGCTTTCCATACAACAGAGGCAATATGGTGGTCAAAAGTCAGTTTGCTATCAACCTGGGTGCCCAAGTCCCTCACAACTGATTACATGCTTAGGACCTTGTTATTAATGTGATAATTTGTGGGGATGACACTCTCCCCAAAGGGGATGATTATGCATTTTTTGGCATTCAGTTTGAGGCCATGTTTCTAGCACCAGTCATTTGTTTGTTTGGGTGAGACCCTCTTGGAGGATGCCCACATCACTAGGGGAATTGATGCCTAGCTTATGGTCATCTGCAAACCTGGTCAGCCATAGCCCACTGGTTTTGGCCTGCACCTCAGAAAAGTATATCCCAAACAACAGAGGCCTCAAGACCAATCCCTGGGGTGCACCACTCATTACAGGTCTATTGCTTGTGGTGGCTTACCATATTTTGACTAGGTGGGTTCTATCAGTGAGCCAGCTTGCTACCCATGTGGTAACATATGGATTGATGCCTAGTTGAGAGAGTTTATCTATTATACCCAAGTGGAGAATAGTATCAAAGGCTTTGGTCAGGTCAAAGTAGGTGATGTGCACCATCTTCCCCTCATGCACAGCTTTGGTGACTGTCTCAAAGAAGTCAACCAAATTTAACAGGCATGACCTCCCCATGATGAAACCAAACTGTTCTGGTTGAGTGTTTGGAAGTTGCCAATGTCTTTGTTAATGAGGTCCATGATAATATATTCCATGGCCTTGCAGATCAGGCTAGTTAGGCTGATGGGTCTATAATTTCCTGGATCAGTGGACGCTCCACCTTTGTGCAAAGGGATGGCAGTGGCTGTCCTCCACTTGGCTGGGATGAAGCTGGTACTCAGGTTTTGGTTGAATAGAGTGCCTAATGGTGCTGCAAGTTCCTGCCTGATTTCATGTAGGATGCAGCCTGTGATGTTATCGGGTCCCATGGAGGCTGTATTTTTTCCATTGAGACGGCAGTGATGACTTGCTCCTTCAACATAAGGGGAGGGGGGCAGGTGCTGGGGATGTCCTGACTTACTGATGGGGGACACAGGGGAGAAGCTTTCACTGAACCTGTCTGCCAGCAGGTTGGCTATATCTACGGCATTTGTTTATGTGGTGTCCTTGAACACCAGTTCTGGGCAGGTTTGAGTGCTTCCTTTGAGATTGCGGACATATGTGAAGGAGGCCTTATGACTGTCTTCACTAGGTGTGGACTCAAAATTTGCTTTGGAGGATTTCACTAGTGTTCTTATTTGCTTGTTCAGGCTAAGGAGAGATTGCTTCCAATTAGGCATCTGTTCCTTCTTGGTCCTAGACAGCAGTTTTTTCCATTAATTATAGAGTTTATTTATGGCAGATGTCCACCAGACAGATTTACTCTTCCTTGAAGAGGATGATTTTGTCCTGTCAGATATTCCTGATTCCATGCAGCTATATAAATGCTTGTATAGTACTTTGGTGTAGGTTCGACATATGTGCCAGTTCCTATGGAGGGGTGGGGCTCTGCAGCTGTTTATACCATCCCTCAGGATGTAGTAATCAGCCTTGGAGAAGTTTTTTATTTGACCCTAGCTAGAGAGCAGGACAGGGGAGATGGTGACTTCGAAAGTGACCACTTTGTGGTCGTATCTTTCCAGGGAGGATGACACTGTAGGAATGCTGCAGTAGTTTCTCATGTTGGTTAATACCAAGTCCAAGGTAGTATCACCTCTTGCTGGTCCAAGGTATCTGCATTGATGAAATCAAGGAATCTCTGGGAATTTGTGTTTTGGCATGAGTAGCTCTTCCAATCTATGGTTGGATAGTTAAGGTCATCCAGGATCAGGGTAAAGTGTTGAATCTTGATAGATTCAAAGAGGTCCAAATAAGTGAAGTGGGCATCTTGAGTCAAAGTTGGGGGCCTGTAGCTAGCTATGATTTGAATAGGGGTCTTGTCAATGGTCAATTGCACCTGGAGTGTCTCCTATGCGTCATATTGTTTGACCAGCCTGGAGGGGTGTATATCTTTAATGGGTCCACTTCACATGACTGAAAGCTAAAAAAAAATACTGAAATTGATTTGAATGAATCCACAATCCCGAATGTTAAAAATACTGAAAACTCATTTGACTGACTTTCAGAATACTGAAAGCTTACAGTGCTGAATTGCAAAATACAAACAAAACAAAAATGCCTTCCCTGCACCAAAGTCTCTTAACAAACACTGAATATATCCCAATAAAACTTGTAAGAAGAGACACCAAGGCGATATCCAAAAAACAATAAAACTTTTATTAAAATAAATAAATAAAAGTGCACATGAGCTCTTTCAGGCAACAAGCCCTTCCTCAGATACATTAAAACAATTAAGACATACAATTTAAATACCATACCATCCTACATCCATACTAGGATTGGATTGGATGGTGTACAATACTAGGATTGGATTGGATGGTGTACAATACTAGGATTGGATTGGATGGTGGAAAATACTAGGATTGGATTGGATGGTGGAAAATACTAGGATTGGATTGGATGGAGTAAAATACTAGGATTGGATTGGATGGTATGGTATTTAAATTTTATGTCTTAATTGTTTTACTGTATCTGTGGAAGGGCTTGTTGCCTGAAAGTGCTCATGTGCACTTTTATTTATTTTAATAAAAGTTTTATTGTTTTTTGGATATCACCTTGGTGTCTCTTCTTACAAGTTGAATTGCAAAATACCAAATGGCAGTGTGTACAGTACTGTAAGTTAAGTAAAGGGTATATGCCATTTTCCCCAATGTAGTGTAATCCCGGAGTTAGTATATATAGTTTGGGGGTGCAGGGGGAATAGCCCCCCCCTTCTAGTTTGGTTTTATATCATCCAGTGTCTGTTAATAAGGTAAGTAGGTAGTTTTTAATTTTGGAAGGAATTAGTCAATGTTGTAAGTGTGCATTTTTTTCTATTATAGTTTTAATTTGGTGAGACGAATAGTTGGTGTTATTTGCGTGGTTTATTTGGTATTGTGAACCGAGGTTTTGTGAATATTACTGTTATTTGTGATGAAATGTTTGGTATTCATGGATCTGTGCATTTTTTGTTATGTTACCAATTCATGGGCAAAGGGAAACACACAGCATGTCTATGGCTTAACATTTTGTAATTTGCAATTCAGCATTGTAAACTTTCAGTATTCTGAAACTCAGTCAAATGAGTTTTCAGTATTTTGAACATTTGGGATTGTGGAGTCAGTCAAATGAATTCCAGTACTTTGAGCTTTCAATCATGTGAAGTGGACCTGTCCTTAATATATATTACAACTCCACCTCCTTATGCTTTGCTGCCCACAGTTTGGGGTCTGAATGTATAATAGGATGAGTAACCTGGTATGGCTGGGGTGCTCTCCGTAGCTTTGAACCAGGTTTCTGTGACTGAACAAATGTCAGCATCTTCTAGGATTAAGAATGCTTGCAATGAGTGCAGTTTCATGTTTAGACTACTAGCATTTAGCAGCATGACCTTTAATTTGCATTTTCATGAAATTTACATGTTGGTAGTTTTGACCTCATGTCATTGCCTAAAAAAGGCACTATGGGGGAGGCAACAGCCTTTGCCTGAAGCCCAAGGGAGACAGATGCAGGCCATCTCTGGTAAAGCATTATGGTCTGCTGATCATGTGTTCCCTGGCTGTCAGGTTCTGGATCCCTTGGAATAACACCAGAAACTAAGCCAATTGTTAAAGTCAATTATTTTCTGTTTGTTTTATGGGCGATGGTAGAATGCTGATTAAGCTAGGAATTTATATTCTGCAAGCTTGAGCATGTCTCTCCTTATATAGTCCAGGGAGGTATGCCTCAAGTCATTCACACCGACATGGACTATGACAGAGTCATACTAGCACCTGTTCTTGAGGGACCTGAGTGCATGGGTGATATGGTGGATTCTGGCACATGACAAAGAACTAACCATGACTTTCTCCTTATCCAGCCTGGTGAGGGGCACATCTGTGTGTCTCACAATGGACTCTCCAATGACTAATATGTTGGGTTTATGTTTAGGCTGTAAGACACAGGTATGTGGACCATGTATTGTGTGTGGTATGGTGGGCAGTGGAATTCGTGTGTGTTTTTGCCTCTGAGGTCTCTTTTGTTTGGATATGTTTTTGTTGAGGTCCACCACATATGTGGGTGTGTGTTGTGTAGGTGTAGGTGTTGTTTGAGGTGTGGTGTTTGTGTTGACCACCCTCTCAGTGCCAGGTATACTGGCTTGTGAGGGAGACAGCATAGACTTAAGGCTCTTAATGTAATTGCATCTCTCACAAATTGTGTTCCTAGGTGGTAGTAGTAGAGGGTTGTCCATGGCATTAGAAACCTTAAGAAATTGTCCATCCATTTGTCAGGATCTTAGGGAGAGAGGCCAGAGAGAGCTAAGGGGGTAAAGGATGGAAGGTCTTAGAGGAGTACTAGTCAATGTGAACACGCAAAATATTGACACCTAAATGCTGACAGTTCATTACTGACTCATCAAACTACAGAACTCACAATACCTTCAGTAAACACCCTAACCCCATATTTATTTAATTATAAAAGAGGTCTAACAGTCTATTTTTAAGATCCTAGTCAAAATAAAATAAAGACAGACACAAAAAAGATCTTAATACTATAAGGCACAGTTTGTCTGAATAGTGGTGGCATTATGAAAAAGTTTTTTTTTTTAAGGTAAGGTTCAGGGTCATGTTAGGATTAGGGTGAGCACAGATTACTAAGGTTTTGCCCTCTCCATCACCCTATTAATGTGTGATAACCCCACCCTTGCACTAACCAGCAAATGCTCTCATAAACATCCTCCTACACCAAACACCAACCCACTTAACCTATGTCTACAAAATAAATTGCCAGTATTCTGATACTGCAGTTTACAGCTTCCCTACGCATGCTTGAAATGAACTGCTCTAGCATCAGTAGCCCACAGGAAAAGAAAAATACAAACTACATAGTGTTGAATGCTCTTTCCCTTAGGAAATCATTGCTGGTGCAATTTCTAACTGTGCACTGGTAATGAGTCACTTCTTTATGGAGATATCTCCCTTTTTTGACTTGGTGTGCCCATGATATATATATACGTTTGGGGGATAGGGCTCGCCTCCCACACACTGGGGGGGTATGCCTACCTACAAAAAAATAAGAAAACAGGAGTTTTCCCCCTTTTGTTTTTTGGGCATTCTCTTTTTATTCTTTCTTTTGGAATGTTGACTTTTAGGAAGTTTGCTTTTCATAGTAGAACTTAAAGTTCATAATGTCAACATTTTTCTTTAAATATATGTATAACATATACACAGACATATGTATAACATATACACAGACAGAAACACATAGCTACATATGCATATTCAAAGTTTGGAACCCTGATGGAGGATGAAATAAAAATATGTATGTAGTGCAATTAAAAACATTAAACATTTGTATACTGCTATTGTTCATCAAAAATGTAAGTGCTGATTACATCATTCTAACAAACCAACAAATAATTAAAACCCCATAGATTACAGTAGTAAAATTGCCAAATATTTCACCAGAAAACAGAACCCTCAGACTACAATAACAAAAAGCAACATGAGCAGTAAAAGACAGAAAGATATCTGGACATTCAAGAAAAGCACAATACAAACATTCAATACCACAAAACAAAACAAAACACAAAAACAGTAATATAAATGAAAAGGTTCCATTCACTTCAATGGAAAAAAGATGAGATTTCCAAAGCTAGAGAAAATGTAATATGCATGCATATATACAGCTAAAAAACATATAATCTAAACAAAATATGAAAGTAGTTAAACAACTAACACCAATAAATATAAAACACTTACAGAACAAGAGAATTTCAACATGCAGCCAAGCAACCAACAAAAATCAATATGACCTGCCAAACACATGAAAAAAACAGCTATACACAGCACACAACAAAAATGCACACTGCAACTAAATAAATACTCACTATAAAGACAGAAAAAGATTTCTACAATGCACTACAAAATACAAAGAATAAAATAAAAAAGGAAAATAATAAAATAGTAAAACATGCACATAACACAACAATGTAAAACAGAACAAAAAACTGGCAAAACATAAGGAACTGATATAAACACACCTATAGATAAATAAGAAAAATAACATTAAACAAAAGGTTTTGGTTGAAATTCTGAGAAATGTATCTATGATCCCTGAAATTCTAACAATGAAAGTGCATACTTCATGCACACATTCTAAGTCTGTGATAGTAGAATCTCACAGTATACACCAAACTCCAAAGTATGTAATATAAGCTACTATACATAAACAGCAGATGTATAGAGAGAAGAATCCCTCATTACACAAAAAAAAATCCCCCTGAAAAAATGAATGCATTTATAATGGCCATCAAAATGTGCTAGATAATTATAATATTTAATGTATATATAATATTCATAACCAACAACCTGTAATTAAAAATCTCACAGTTTTGACCAACAGCTTAAAAAAAATAAATGAATTGATAAAGAACTAAAGGATATAGAAACAAAGAAAAAATGATGACAGAACCAAGAAAAAAATCTATGGATGAAAAAAAAAGAAATCATAATGAACACTAAATATTTGAAAAAGACAAAAAAAAAACAACAAGAACAACAACAGCTTCACACACACAAACATTATTTTATTCAACAAAAGACTGAAAAACAAGATGTCACAAAATAGGAAAAATACATGAAAGAAAGCAATCCATGACAACCTCCAATAAACTTGTTAAAAAGATAGGTCCAGTAGTGTACAAGGATAAAGCTCTGCCAAAACCACAGGTGACTGAGTTTAATCTGTAGCTTGCACTATGAAGGTGCTGATTAGGGATGATAGAAGAATAAAATGATGCAAAGTCTGCTTGCTTTGCTATGGGGTGAGCCCTGGGCACTGGGAACCACATACCCAGAGTTCATACGCCATTTAGAATCCATGACGGAGCTTGGAGATCACTGAAGGCACTTTGCCTTCAAGGGGCAGGCCAATCACAGAAGTGGAACATATGCCCCATATATAAACCCCCGCAACATGCCACCCTGTGAGACATAGTAAACATTTGCAGTGGGGACAGATAAAACTTTTAAAAAGAAACCCTGCAATTTCCAATGATGGATGAAGACCCATTCTTACCTCTTGACCATCTCCTAAGGTAGAATGAATTGGCCACAGGACTCTCACCATGGACCATGGTATAATGAATGGGCTGAATCAGTGAACAAAAGTAGGCATGTTGGTCAACCACTGTAACAGAACAAACAAAAATAAAACTAAGACTAAGGTACGTTAAAAACAACTCATATTTCATAAATAGCAAACAGTGAATTGTATCTGCTTTTATGAAATTAATAGTATGAGAATATTAAAACTAAGCTATAGTAGATTATAAAATAAAAGACTGAAAGAAACTACTGTACCTAATAAAATGAACTATTAAATGTATGCTTTGCACTACAAATCAACAATTTAAATAATGTATATTCCAGAAGCACAAAGATAAACATATCCCCAAAACACCCAACACAATACAAGTCTAGCCATAACACACAATGTAGCAAAAATGATGACATTTACACCTAAACCTAACTGAACAGTCATGCAATACAACATGAAATCACAAGACCAGAACAAAGCAACACTAACTATAACATACACAACATCCATAGGTAAACTCACACATATGTAAATCAACACAAATGAATAATCAAACAATATTACAAAACAAGAAATAGACTTATATACAAATGCAAAAGAAATCCACATACAAGACAACACAATAAAAGTGCACCCATATACAAGTGTATTAGTAATCACAATATTAAAACTACAACAATAAATAAAAACAAAAAAGAAATACCACTAGCTAACAAAACCATTTTAACCTAAGTTGCAGCTACTGTTGAACTCTGAAGCTTCCCCTGGTTTAAATGAAAATATAAACATAAAATGTGCTCTGAGATGGTTTACCTGATTAATTTGCATATATTCAGTTTTACAAGTGTTTTTTTGTTCAGTTTGAATTCATACTGCTAGTTCATTGGTTAATGTATATAAGCATTAATAAGATTCTAATGTTCTCTCACATGGTATGTATCTTAGTGTCATTCAAATGTATTTCTTAAGAAGTTCTACCACCTATAAAGAACAAAAGCTTAATTATCTGTTCTTAGTCTACGTATTTTTATTTATTTAAATATTTAAAAGCTTATATGTTGTTGCAGCTGCTTTTCATTTTATTTATTTTTTTATATTTAGAAGTTCGCAAAATATAAGTATTATCTATTCTATTTTTGCGGTTACATATATATATATATATATATATATATATATATATAATATATACACTTTGATAGTAAAGCTCTCTCTATATATATATATATTATATATATAGGTTTACTATCAAATGAAGCTATCATATCGACTCATTTTATCAAAAATTAAAAGGTTAAAGCAGTCAAAAAGTCGAAATTCATAATTTTTTGATCTTTTTTTAAACATTTTTCACCTTTTGCAAAACCAAGTGCGATTATTCCTAATAGTTTTCCCATTACCACGAAATCCACATGTGCGAATTACTAATAACAACCCACATTTCAAAGTAAAGGATAAGAAAAGTTAAATTAGTAAGACAACAAACTTCCACGTAAACTATGAATTTTAAATGCTGACTGAGCCATTCTATCATGTCATATCCATAAGAGATGTGTACACAGACATCACCAGTCTGTGAGCAATAGGAAATATGATAACTTAGTGTATGACATGCACTCATTATGTGCAATGTATACATTTCAAAATTACCATTGCATCACAGATAACTAAAAAAATCATGTCTTCTAACCATGCACAGTATATGCATCTATGTTTTAGAATGAACAGTGCATAGCCACTAGTTTAGCTAGTCCACAAGAAGTAAACTCATCTCTACGCTGTAAAAGTCTCAAAGTTACTTTCCCTATCACAATCTTCTCCTTTTAGGGAAGGATGGAACACATGAAAGTAAGCAACTTTTGACATCCTCTAAATGATTCTGCTCCAAGTGTATGGTGTGCAGAACATCCAATGTTAAGTTGTCTCTCTCGCCTTAATTCTTGCTGGTTGGGTTCGGAGCCAATCCTCGGCTCCGACTTGACCATTTTCTAAAGCTCGAGAGCTACTTACTGGCTCGAGGTCTCCCTATATCCCACAATGCCTGGTGCTAAATCCCCAGAGCTCATTTGCCGCTTCAACTATGAGGTTGCGCTTCACTGGCTCAGGTCGTATTCTTCTTTTTGTATTATTAGCAGTTAAATTTTTAGTGTATTTTTCAAGCCTTTCTTTGTTTAACTAGAGTAGTACTGTTAGATTAGTCTTAGTATCCCTGTGTTCTGCCCTTTAGGAAACTCGTTTTACTTGGAGAGTCCCACCCCCCCATCTCTCTAAGTAGGCCGTTTAAATTAGAGGCTACCCCCTTCCCTTTTTAATCCTTTTTCCAGTAGGAAGTAGTGTTTAGCCTTTATAGTTTGCTGCAAAATTCTCTTAGTTTTGTTAATTTTTTTGTGTGAAGGTGTGGGACTAGTGTGTGTGTGTGTGTGTGTGTGTGTGTGTGTGTGTGTGTGTGTTTCTTTGCACTAGTCTAACATTCCTCTATTGGTATTTCTTTTTCTTTACCATGTCGAAGGATACCAAGGTGTCAGGGTTCAAGAAGTGTAACTCGTGCTGTCAGAAAATGTCTCTGACAGATAGTCACACTTCTTGTGTTTATTGTTTGGATGCCCTACACCTGCAGGACTCTTGCTTGGTATGCCATACCTTTAGTCCGAGAGTCTTGCAGGAGCGTAGGAACAAATTGATTCTCAGGGGGTCACTAAAACCCGAGGGGTCTCCGGCGAAGTCTCAGCCAGCGAAAACTCCCAAGCCCACCAAGCCATCGGCTCCCAGTATGGAGCCATCGCCAGGTGGAGCATCTGCTTCCATTTTGATCCCGCTTGGAACCGAAATATCAAAATCTCACTCAGCTCCGACCTTGGTGTCGGAGCCGTCAGGGAGCCATAAGCGATCTAGGTCACCATCCCTAGAGTCGATTCACTTGGCTCCGGGGTCGCCTTTGCTACAGTCTGAATGGAGCCATCGGTCCCACTCTTCTTGGTCCTCGAGGCTATCCGATCATGACTTGGAAAGAGTGGTTAGTAGACTCCTCAAATCGCAGGCCCTGGCTAAAATGTTAGCTAGCCCTCCTCATCAGGCTGTGGCTGTTCCTGTTTCTGATGTAGTTCCTTCTCCAACTCCTCCTGTCACTTTGGAGCTGGAGCTTGTTGGGGCTCGGATCTTGGAAACATTGGTGCCGATGCTACCCCTTTTGGCTCCATCATCTGCTCCGATTTCTTCAATGGTTCCGTCCTTGGAGGGATCCGGGCACTGGGACTTCCTCATTGGTTCCGAGGGGGCGAGTGGCATCGGACCCTTGTCCGACCCCGTTCTCCCTCTCAGAGCCTCGGCGCAGGTAAGCTCAGTTCCTATATCGGCCTCGGAGCTGTCCCTTTTGGTGTCAGAGAGGATTCCTGTCTCTTCAGAGTGGGGGCCCTCTTCTCTGCCAGACAGGGGCACCTTCGAGGTCATGAGGAGCATGCTGACTTCTGAGTCTGCACCTCGATCAGCCCCTTCACCTCCTCCCCCCAGGGTGCCTGCTTCGGTCTCTGCCCCTCCTCCAGACCCCAAGCGAGGGGATCAAATGCTCCAGGTCACCCCACTGGGTGTACCTTCCTCTTCCGAGTCCTCCCCTGAGATTTCAGAGGAGCCCCCACGAAAGAGGAAATGTAAGAGGAAACATGTTGACTCCCCCGAGTCTGTCACGTCAGATACTGACTTGGAGGATTCAGAAGGATCCCCAAGATCCCCCTCTGAGGATGTCTCTTTCTCAGACATCCTTGAGATCCTTAAGCAGAGGGGGGACTGGACTGCCCTTAACCCTTCTAAGGACGAGTCGGTATACTTGGATGCGTTTGGTTCTCGACCCTCCACCTCCTGGGTGTCTCCTCTTTTCGATCCATTGATGGAAGTAGTGGCTCGGAAGGCGTGGTCAGCTCCAGACACACTGGAACCAACCCCCTGCAGGCCCACTAAGTTTATTACGGCCCCTCAAATAAACAGTTTTTGACAAAGGGTGTCCCTGTTGATGCCATGGTGGTTGCAGCTGCCATGAAAAAGGAGTTGGCTGACAATTCTGTACCTGTCCACTCCCCTAATAAAGAGTCTAGGATGATGGACAGATACGGGAAGTGGATGTTTTCCTCAGCAACCTTCTCCATGCGGTCGCTGAATTACTTGTGCCACTTCACTTGTCTTCAGAGGGATCTCCTCAAGGAGCTAGGAGATACTCTGCAAGATCCATCAGGTGTGGGGGCTCAAGACAAGGTTAACTCCTAGCTGGCAACTCTTAATTAAATCAACTCCTCCATGTGGCTCATTTCGTATGTGGCTGATGGGGTGAGGAGGGCCGCAGGCACAGGCGTGGCTTTGAGAAGACATGCCTAGATGTGGCTATGTAACTTCGCTGATCCCTTCAAGGCATCTTTCACCAACACACCTTTTGATGGTTCTGCTCTGTTTGGACCTCAGGTAAAAGATACTCTTACCAGGTGTGAGCAGGAAGGCAGGACTCTCTCTGCCATGGGAGTCCATTTTTTCACTCCCTCTAGACCATACCCTAAAGGTCAGAAGAGTGGAAAGATGTGGTTCCGGAAACCCCAGGGAGCCATGCCTGACACATGTGGTGAGTTTCCCTCCAGAGGCAGAGGAGGGAACAACAATAGACACCACCCGTGGGGCAGAGGGGGTCCGCAGAATCAGGGCAGCAGAGAATCCTTCTCTGAAAAGCCCTTCCAGCACCCCTGAGGGGCTGCCCGGCTGTCCGCCTTCGGAGGCAGTCGAGGGAAGGTTGTCTCTGTACCCAGAAGCCTGGCATCTCATCACTCAAGACAGATGGGTACAGTCTATCATATCCAGAGGTTACAATATCCCCTTTTTCCACACCCCCTTACAATCAAACAACCCCATCCCAGATGTTCCACCCAGTCTAAGGGAACAGGCAGTACAAGAAATTTCAAAACTGCTAAAAAAAAGGGCCATCCAACAATTCCCAGCAGACCAGCAAGGGTCCGGAATTTACTCAAAGTTCTTTTTGGTACCAAAAAAGACAGGGGACTGGAGACCCATTTTGGATCTCAGCAGACTAAACAAGTCTGTTCAAAGAACGAAGTTCCAGATGGTCACGCTTCAGTCCATTCTACTCTTTTTGGGTCCGGACAATTGGATGTGCTCCATAGATCTTCAGGATGCGTACTACCACAAAAAAATGGACAGGCGTTCCAGAAGGTTTCTCAGCTTCCGCTGGGAGCTAGTCATTACCAGTTCAGAGCCCTGCCCCCTTTGGTCTCACCACAGCCCCCAGGGTGTTCACCAAATGCATGGCAGTGGTTACCGCTCAGCTGAGACGGCAAGGATTGTAGGTGTTTCCATATCTAGATGAGTGGCTCCTTACTGCTACCACCAAGCATCAACTGCTCAGAGTCAGGGATTATACCATCCAAACATGCTCCAACCTAGGTATCTCAATAAATTTCGAAAAGTCTGCATTGTCACCTTGTCAGTCTTTAACCTTTATAGGCGCAAGATTAAATATGAAAGATCTGTCCGCAAGACTTCCAATAGACAGAGTGGCAGACATTTGCTGACCCGTACAGGTATTATTAGGATGCAGAAAGATTCAGGCCAGATTCATCCTAAAAACCTTGGGCCTCATGGAAGCAGCAATCATATTAGTTCCCCTGGCTCGCTTTCACATGAGGATTCTTCAGTGGATGCTTTTCACCCAATGGTCCTTTCAACAACTCTCTTTGTCTCACAAGATATTTATCACACAATCGTGCAAAGACCACTTGGCTTGGTGGATGGTCTCCTCATCAGTACCCCAGGGCAGACCATTTGTCCTTCCTCCTCCAGTTGCCACGGTGACCACGGATGCCTCCCTGATCGGGTGAGGGGGGGGCATTTTCAGGGCAGAACTGTCCAGGGCACCTGGCAACCCCATGAGTACCACTTGCACATAAATGTCTTGGAGATGAGGGCGGTGCTTTTAGCATTGCAAGCTCTTCAGAACTCTCTACCCACTGGGACCATTGCAATTCAGACAGACAATATGTCTGTAGTATGGTACATCAACAAGCAGGGCGGAACCAAGTCATATCCCTTATGTCGAGAAGCACTCAGACTATGGCAGTGGGTGATCTCCTCTCAACGGTTTCTGATAGCAAAGCACATCCCTGGGAAGTCCAACGTCATAGCGGACAGGCTAAGCAGAGCTATTCTCATGCCTCATGAGTGATCTCTCAATCGGACAGTAGCGGACAAAATCTTCCGCAAATGGGGTCAGCCTTGCTGCGACCTTTTCGCAACCCCTCTCAACAGCAAGTGTGACAATTTCTTCACTCTCTTCCCGGACACTCCCCCAGAGATGCTCTAGTTCACGATTGGCCCCAGGGACTTCTGTATGCATTCCCACCCTTTCCCCTAATTCCCAAACTAATTCAGAAAGCTATTGTGCTGAGTTGTAGGATGATCCTCATTGCCCCCTAGTGGCCTCGAAAAATCTGGTTCCCGTTCCTGCATCATCACCTTCTAGAGCATCCTTGGAATCTGGACCCAGTTCTGGACCTCCTGATCCATCAGTCAGGCAGGCTGCATCAATCTCTTCAGTCTCTCAACCTCACTGCTTGGTTGCTCCACTTCCAACCTTAGCCAGGCTTCCCAGTATTTCCAATTCAGTGCGTGAGATTATCCTTTCTTCGCACAAACCTACAACCAGGAAGACTTATGCTAGTAAGTGGAAAAGTTTCTCTTTCTGGGCAGAGGCTAGAAATATAGATCCTTTTACGGCCCCTGTCCATAATGTTCTAGACTTTTTAGCAGAACTTTTTCAAGCGGGCTCCTCCTTCTTCCACCATTAGGGTTCAACTAGCGGCAATCTCTAATTTCCATACGGGCCTGTCAGAAACCAGCATCATGTCCCATAAGCTTTACAAAGCCTTTCTTAAAGGAACAATCTTGCTCAGGCCTCCAGTGAGAGATCCCCTGCCTCTGTGGGACTTTAATTTGATCCTAGCTTCCTTGATACTGCCTCCTTTTTAACTGGCAGCTTCTTGTTCCTTGAAATTGCTGTCTTGGAAAACCCTCTTTTTGGTGGCCATTACTTCAGCAAGGAGAGTTTCTGAACTTCAAGCCCTCTGAAAATAATTTGAATCAATCCATTGATCTGCCAGTTTTTTTCCCAAATTATTTCAACAAGGCCGAACACAAATTACACCAGTTGGACGTTCATAGGCAATTACGTTTCTATTTGCATAGGACTGAGCAAATAAGGAAATCAGACCAACTCTTCCTGTCCTATGCGGAGGGTAAGCAGGGTCGACCAGTGTCTAAAGTAACCTTATCCAGGTGGTTGTCCTCTATTATTACCCTTGTTTATCAGTTGAGAAATAAAGAACTCCCTGCTAGACCTAAAGGCCACTCTACTAGGGCTTTAGCTACGTCAGTAGCCTTTCAAGCAAGACTACCAATGGAAGCCATTTGTGCGGCGGCCACATGGGCCACCCCTCATACCTTCATTTCACATTATAAATTGGATGTGGCCTCTAGGAGTAGAGCTGATTTTGGTTCCACTGTGCTCAAGGGTCTGTTCCAATGAGCCACCCAGGACTGAGGTGCTAGGGACGCTGTCCCAACCAGCAAGAATGAAGGTGAGAGAGACAACTTAACATTAAGAAGTTATGTACCTACCATAACGTTCCATGTTAGTTGTCTTCTTCTCGCCTTCTTTCTTGTGTCCCACCCTCCATCCCCCTAGCCTAGATGGACCGAGAAGAGTTCTCCTACGAGTCTTGTCACTGGCTGAGCCTTAACCGATTTATGTCCTCTACCTTTTCTTTAGCCCTATAGCTGAAGTCTTACTATTGGGACAGTTGTCCTCGCGTATTGTGATGGTGTTAGGTCTTCCAAACAAGATCTGGGGATTTAGCGCCAGGCATTGTGGGATATAGGGAGGCCTCAAGCCAGTAAGTAGCTCTCGAGCTTTAGAAAATGGCCGAGTCGGAGCAGAGGATCGGCTCCGAACCCAACCAGTAGGAAAGAAGGCGAGAAGAAGGCAACTAACATGGAACGTTATGGTAGGTACATAACTTCTTATTATAAATAACTGTTTGCACCCTAAGAGGCTTCTTAAGCAACAGTGCCATCCCTCCACTGTATTCTGACTACGAGGATAGCCACGTAAGCATGTATCCCAATTGTTCCAAAATGAAATAAACAATGGAGGTAGTCTCTCACAAATAACATTCCTGATACCAAACCTCCTTGGTCTTTTTAGAATATAATTATTCCTAAGGAGTTCACATAATGGCTTAACAGCGTCAGGCATTTCAGATGAGATTTTACCCAAAGTAGATGAAACATTTTTAGGGAATACAAATGCCAAGGCAGGACTTTGCTTACAAAGTAATGCAAATTGTGTATCATTGTCAAATAATGATGCCAACCTAAGTTTCTGAATTTGGCGCCAAACAAGCTGACAAATGTGGAATCAACAACCCTTAGGCGTACTTTCAGGAAAATTTCTAGATATGCAATTAACAGCACCCTTCTCAAAATCATTTAAAATCATGGTTGGTTTAAACACTAGTTGGAATCCACTGCATAAATATATCACTGTCTTCCAGAACTAGTCATAGCACTCTTCATTTTTTGAAGGCAGTATGCAACATACAACAGGAACAACCTTTCCTTGTGATGTACCTGTGAGGTTGCAACGGATGGAATACACTTGTCTGCACTCTCTAGTACTTATGGGGAAGGTGCCATCTACCAAAATGAATTCAGATGTACAAAGCATCCTCAAATTACCCTCTGTAGTCAGTATTATAGTAGTACTTGAATTGCTACTAATGTTTGAGCAGTCTGTAGATATAAATGTGTATGAAATGAAAATAGACTAATAAAGCTGGTGATTTCTACGTTGACCAAAATAATCCATGACCATATATACTGTAGCTATGTACAGTATATGGAGCTATGGTGTTTAGGCAATGTGGAAGGGGATTCCACACACATGCCATGAATGGGAAAGTCATGCCTTTCGTTTTGTCAAAAGGAATAGACATAAGCATGCAGGGAGGGAGAGAGAAAGAGAGATGTTGTCCTCTCAGTTGGGGGTGGGGTAAGGAAAATGTAGGGATTATTAATCAGTGCCGAGTCTGTTTTCTTGGTACAGATCATCCTGCAGAGATTGAACTGAGTGCAGAGATACCCCTGGTTTCGAAAGCAATAAGTATTTTGTTTGGAAGATGAAACTTGGCTAGATTTAAGATGTTGTACTGAAAAAGTTTAAGAATCTACTAAGAAATAATATTTCTAAATATTAAATAAATTTGACTAGAGTCTTTGTGTGTTCCATGGACTGTTTATTTTACAGCTGCATGCTCTGTGTGTTCTGTGGACTGTTTTATCTTAAAGCTGCAGTCTCTGTGTATTCTGTGAACTGTTTTATTTTACAGCTGCAGTCTCAGTGTTCTGTGAACTGTTTTATTTTACATCTACAGTCTCTGCGTTCTATTAACTATTTTATTTTACAGCTACAGTCTTGTTGTTCTGTGGACTGTGTTATTTTACAGCTGCAGTCTCTATTCTGTGGACTGTTATTTTACAGCTGCATTATGTGTGTGTTCTGTGGATTGTGTTATTTTACAGCTAGTCTCTGTGTTCTGTGGACTGTGTTATTTTACAGCTACAGTCTCAGTGTTTTGTGGACTGTGTTATTTTACAGCTGCATTCTATGTGTGTTCTAACATCCACTGTGGTGCAGCGGTAGCATTGTTGCCTCACAGCAAGAGGTTCTCCCGTTCAATTCTCGTCTGGAGTGTGGGAGTGCCTTCTGTGTGGAGTCTGCATGTCCTCCCCGCAGTCGGGTGGGCATTCGAAAGACATGCGTAAATGGATGTGCCTTTGTTAAAGGTTGAACGTCGAGCTGGCACCTCAGCGTTCGTCAAAATCTACTGCCAATCATTAGTGGACCGGAGTTCCGCTGTGGCGACCCCTAACCGGGAAAAGCCGAAAGACAACAACAACATTCTGTGTGTGTTCTGTGGATTGTTTTATTTTACAACTACAGTCTCAGTGTTCTGTGGACTGTGTTATTTTACAGCTGCAGTCCCTGTGTGTTTTATAAGTCTTTTTTTAAAACACTGTCTCGCTATGTTAAAAGAGTTTAACATAGCGACACAGGTTTAAAAAAAGCAAGGGAGATCTCCGTTGCTTTTTTTAAAGCTGTCTCGCTATGTTAAACTCCTTTAACATAGCGACACAGTGTGTAAAAAGCAACGGAGATCTTGCTTTCTCCGTTGCTTTTTTTTTAAACCTGTCTCGCTATGTTAAATGGGTTTAACATAGCGAGACAGCTTTAAAATAAGCAACGGAGATCTCCGTTGCTTATTTTAAAGCTGTCTCGCTATGTTAAACCCATTTAACATAGCAAAACAGTAAAAAGCAAAGGAGATCTTGCTTTCTCCATTGCTTTTGGCCACAGCTCTGATGTACTGTGTAGGCATGCAGTACATCAGAACTGCCGGATGCCAGACAGCCGCGAAGGGCAGCAAAGAGGCATTATACAATGCCATTATTTAAGAAAAGTAATTGTTTCTTTTCTTAAATAATGTCATAGTATAATAATAACCACTTCTGGGTGTGGGTAATGCGGATTTAACCACGGTTGTCTTTGTTTGGTCCCTCGGCTTACGGGACCAAACCACGCCAACCGTGGTTAAATCCCGCATTACCCACACCCAGGCGTGGGTTATTGTTATATTATACCATATTATCTAAGTAATAATGCCTGACAAGGTGGTGTTTTAGGGAAATAATGGACTTTCCATTTGGGAGGAGGCTGTCTGGGGGTCATTAAGAAATAGATTTGTCTTCTTTTTGCTATTTTTCTTTAAGGAAAGGTAGATGCTTTCACATTCTGTACTTTCAGAAATGGTTTAATAATAGTTAATGATATTCTGCTATGCATTTTCTCATAAGGAAACATTTTAACAGCAACACTATTTTGCAGTAATAAGCACTATTCTGAAACACTCAAACCGTACTTTTTTAACTGGAGCTCTTACATGAGAGGTCCAAAAATAACACTTCATAGCAATGGAGAAATACACTTACAAAAAATGATACAACTTCTGGACAGCATCTTTAACAGTTGTAGTCATGACAACCAAATTAGAATGAATTCACTCCACTTCATAAACTGTCTGAGCTATCTTCTCCTTTTTAATTTTATGCATTATCTGTGTAATATTTTTACTCCATGTCTAATTAGATTTCAACATTTATGAAGGCCATTTTGCTAAGTTATGTTATTTTCTGTTCTTTCTTTACTTCTTCAGAACTGAATGTATGCAAGTACTCTATTTAAGATGTTGCAATGATTTTTCTCTAAAGAAAGAGTGTAGCAATAGGTCAGGATGCTTAGCTTACGGTATTGCCAGTGCAGGAAAAACACAATGAGGAGATAAAAACACAAGAAAAATGGGAAAAGTATCAGTGAAATACACTTGCAATCAGAATATATGAAAGCTGTAAGTTAACTAATTAACTAACAGTTATACTTCTTAAAAAAAGAAAGCACAAGTTTAAAACTTGATTAATATGTAACCCATGATATTTAGCATTCTGTAGGGATGTCACTACCTCTAGGCCATGGAAGTCTGCTTGAGTAAAAATGCATTAAAGTAACTTTAACAAAATGCTTTCTCCTTTCAACTAGGAAAGATTTGCATTTTTGAGCGTAGCAAAATCAAATTTCATATCGGCATACAGATGTGGTCAAACGTCTCTGCCAGGCAGAATGTAAATCATGACAGCATAAGAAAGAGAAAGCTGTTCTTTCATTGGAACCATGCCCTGGACTGTCAGCATTCATTCACTGCTGATATTACTACTTCTAGATCATAAAAGACTCCTTTAATACCCAACACACTGAGACAGCTTGAGAAAAGCTGTTTTATCCTCAGCTAGAAATCAGTAACATTGCCTTGTGTCATGAAGGTTAAATTATGACAAATACCAAGAGGTATATATACACACACACACACACACACACACACACACACACACACACACACACACACACACACACACACACACACACACACGCACACACGCACACACACACACGCACGCACGCACGCACACGCACACACACACACACACACACAAAACACGACGTTTTCTTGAATATCGTTACCATGCGGACTCTAAATCTTGGAGTAATTAGAAAGAAAATCTTCAAATAAAATAACGCTACATCCAGAGTCCAAGGAACTTCTCAAACAAGATATAAGATTTAAAAAAGGAAATGTATTTAGCTTTTTCATCCACACACAAACAGGACGTAATCTAAATGTCCCATAATACCACACACTGCAGTTTATATGATTTTAAATTTAACTGAGTAATTACTTGTAAGATTTAAAAACATAAAATACAATTTTAATAAAAGTAATGTCTTTTGGCTTTTCCCAGTTAGGGGTCACCATAGCAGATCAGCAGTCCACAGACTGATTGGCAGTGGTACTTTTATGGTGTTGAGTTGTCAGCCTGGCACCCAACCTTCACAGAAGGCACACACATACACATCTACCTGCATGTCTTTAAAACTCACTTGACTGCAGGGAGAACATGAAGACTCCACACAGAAGGAGCTCCAGTCAAGAATCGAACCAGACAACCTCATGCTGTGAGGCAACAACGCTAACTGCTCATCACTGCGGCTGACATAAAATACGATTTTAATACAATAAATACATTACAATTTGACCAACACTTAAATCAATACAAGACTTACATAAACTTATAAAATAAACTTTAAAAATCACCCCTTTGGTGGATCTTTACTGTAATTCAGCTGCTCTCAATTTCAAAACAATCTGAATATATGCATAATCATTAATTCCTGGGTAATACATGGCATGTAGTTGAAGTTGCCATTTAAGTTCTTTATTCTCTAATGCTGTTTTAACATCCCCACCTTGGGGTTTCAAAGTGACTTGATCCAAAATTACAAATTTAAACTTTGAAAAGGACAGGCAAGTATTTGAATGCTTAAATAAAGCCTTATTTTCATTATGCTTAGAAATATCATAACAGTGTTCATATATTCTTTTACAAAAGCTGTGTTCAGTTCTCCCTACATAAAATGTAGGGCAACCTGAACATTTAGCAAGACACACCACTAGGTTTGAATGACAGTTGCCTTTGCAAAAATACACTATGGAATGAACACTGTTTTCTAAAACCAAACTTTTCTCTTCGAGAATAAATGAGCACTGATTGCATGTACCACACTTTACAGTACCTTTGTTTTCATGTTCAAATCCCTGAATAATTGACCCTCCTTCAGCAATTTTTTCATGTTGAACACAGTCTTGTGAATGAACAGGGGTTCTCCCCTCCCTAGGTGGTTAAGCACATTTGGACTAGCATTAAAATTGTTGCACTTTTTTCGAATAATGTTCTTAATTTCAACTGACTGAGAACTATATCATACTACTAGAGCTTTGTAATATTTTTTTGCTAGTGGGGCTGGATATTAGGGGGTATCTTAGGTACCTTAATACCCAATAATGGCCTATATCTAGCACCCCATTCACCTTCTACATGATGTGTAGTACTTTGCACCAGGGAGCTAGGACAATCCCTGGCTTAAAACATATTAATCACTTTGTCAAGTTCTCCCCCTAGATCTGAAATGAGTGTCAAGATAATTAATCTCATCCTTCCCCCCATTATAAGTAAATTTTAGAGTGCTGTTCAAATACTCAATAAACTCGGGTATCTGTATCTCAGACCCACTCCTAAGAACAAATATATCATCCAAAAACATTACATACATTCTTATGTTAGTAAAGAACTCAGAATTAAACACAAAGTTGTTCTCCCAGTACAGTAAAACAAGATTTGCAAAAATGGGGGCACAAGAGGCTCCCTTAACAATGCCTCTGTTCTGTTTAAAGATTTCACCTTCAAAGTAAATGAAGTTGCTTTCTAAGACCGTACTCATAAGATTTAAAATTAAATTGATCTTATCATTTGAAAATGTGGTAAACTGGACAGTATGGTTATAAAAGGCCTCTAATCCTTGTTCCTTAGGGATGACCGCAAATAAGTTCATGACATCTATTGTAAGAAATATAAGTTCCTGATCCCATCATTCAGTATTTAATCTCTCCAAAAAATCCCAAGAGTCTATAATCAAATGTGGAACTTCTTTATATATTGGTTTTAGCCATCTATCCACACAAACTGCCAGGGGGTAAGTTTTTGAACATTGGGCAACCACTATGGGTCAAAAACAAGCTACTGGAAACTCAGACTTCAATAGATGAATGATAGACAGGGCCATCATGCTTTCAATAATTTAACAGCTGAGGAGAGGCATGCATTGAATGGGTTACATAATGATGAGACCATCATTACCCATCCAGCAGACAAGGGCAGGTCTATAGTCATCATGGACAAGGACTGTTATTACTCTTCAGTTAAGATGATGTTGAATGATACTACTGTATATATGAAAATTACTTTAAATGAGATTCCGTGTATAGTTTCTAGAGTACACAACACTGTTCATGATTGCCTGTTAAGTGAATGTTCTACTGAATTGACTCATTGTATATCCTTCTCGTCCTTCTATGTGGGAAAGAGCAATTGGAAGTTGAAGGAGTGCATTAGTGAGCATATCTACTCTATTAATATACAGTATATGTGTAATGCTTTAGCAAAACATGTTGTTGATAGGGGGGAATGCACATCAGTTTAAGTTCTGTGTTATAGATAGAGTTTATATGAGTCCTAGGTTAGGAGACATTAGCAATAGGACTGCGACAGCTAAACTGGAGTGGATTTTGAAGATGCTGGCTAATAAAGGTTCAGGCCTTAATGAACATGTCCTTCTGAAACCCATTCTAAAATCATATAGGCTGCGTAGGGAGTCAAGGTGTGAATACTATGTATTTTACATTGTTTAGATAATATATGATATAGTTTTTTAAAGTGTATATGCAGAGCTTTTATAGAAAAATAAATATATGTATATATATATATATATATATATATATATATATATATATGAGAATTGTCTGATTTTAGCATTATACTTGTTTGATCTAATTGAATATGGAGGGTGTGTTTTTAGGACTGCATTTTGATTGATTACTATGATCTATTTAAATTGTGTGCTTCTGACTCATTTTTTGATCTGAAGAAGTGATTGTTTAATCTATCATGAAAGTGCTTATTAATTAAAGGTATTTTATTTGTTTTTGCCCTCCATGTGTCCAGTGTGGCTATATATAAATATACATATGGATGGATGTATATTGCTTTATATCAAAAAGCAGTGCATCAAACTGCAACTCACAGAGCACAAATACTCAAAAAGCAACCTATTGAAGATAAAAGAACTAACCCAAACTTGTTTTCTATTTGCTGGGGGGGGGGTTGCCTGTGCCCCCACATTCCCTGCTTTATCTATATACCATCTATGAGATTGCAGTACAATGGGCAGAAGGCAAATTCCCTTATCATCACCACACTGTGATCTCACACAGAAAGAAAAACTGGCACATGCAGTAAGCTGATTTTCACTCACAAAATATTTCATTTGATGATAAAAATGTTAGACAAAAGGAACACACACAAACAAACACACTTAATGAGGTTTTCTCTCTGATTCTAGGAATGTAACCTTATCATGGTGGAGAAGTTTGTGTGCCACTGATACCTTTAGAGCCATGTTGTCAGGAGTTTTATACTTCTGGTAAGGCTCTCTGCAAAGCTGGTGTGAGAGGAAGCTCCCATTACAGTTAAAGAATCTGACAGCCTCATCCAGGACATGGACACCATGATGTGCTTCTGGTACCAGGAATAGGGGTGGTGCTCACTGGTGAGTACCTGGTCATTGGGTGACTGGAGTCAGTTAAGACAGATGAAGCTGCCATGTGGAATCCCAACTTGCACGCAAAAGTAGGAGTCACTTATGATACAAATCAACTGGCAAACAGGTGCGAGACAGACTAAGGTGGGCTAGATTCTTACAAACCTTTCTTTGGATATAGAATGCTATCTGACTGCTAGAGAAAAAAAAGCTAGAGGCTGTGTAAGAAGTTGAAGAATACCTGCTAAATTTAGCTGGTATTACTTCTATAGACAACATTGGTTCTGGAATCCAATCTCCTGAACATGGCTGGTGTCACTCCTACTCTGGAAATGGCTTTCAAAAGAGGTCCTTGGGGCTGTGAGGATACTCAGGATCCCCTTCTGAGCACTGTTCAATTGAAGTTTGTGCCATCAAAGGACAAGGTCAACTCAATAAGACTTCATGCTGCAGAAAGGAAAACTTGACCTGTTTGGGCATACATACACAAATATTGGAATACTGGGTCTTCTTAGACATTGTGGGTGTGCAGCCTGCCAGAGTATTACAGTGGATATAAAAAGTATACACACCCTGTTAAAATGCCAGGCTTTTGTGGTATAAAGAAAATGATACCACAAATAAATCATTTCAAAACTTTTTCCACCTTTAATGTGTGACTGAATGCTGTAATTAAATCAAAAGGTGCTTCAACAAAGTATTCGTTTAAGGGTGTGCACACTTACGCAACCAGCTTATTGTACGTTCCCCCCCCCCCCCCCTTAACAGATTTGTTTGTTTTTCAATTGAATTGTACAGGTTATAGGTCACACTAAAGGTCGGAAAAGTTTTGAAAGGATTTATATCACAAAAACCTGTCATTTTAACAGGGATGTGTACACTTTTTATATCCACTGTACATATGAATTATGCAGCTCTAGTGCAAGGCTTCAACACTCCTGCAGGTAATGTTAAATTCACCTTGAAGGGAATGAATGTGAAAAATAGTGTGCCTGGTCAGAACCTGAATGTTGAATGTTTACTAGTGTGCTAGTCACAGATTGACTATAAGAAACATGTCAGAATACAAGGATGTTCAACAGCATTTTTGGCACCAGACAACCTAGGGTCATTCATCAATGCTTCAGATTGTGGTTGTTGCCATCAGACCTGAGGCCATACATTTTAGAATCATGAATCAACAGAGGTGTTATACTGTTAACTTATAATGTGTGGGTGGTAAGCTGGGTCAGATGGATATGGTGTGAACTGGAATGACCAACAAAGTCCAAATGTACAGAAAGAGTATGCTGGGATATGCCTAGCCAATGTTTCTCTGCTGGACTCAAACTGTTGAATTCAAACCCTGGGCTGCATAATGAAACTTGTTAGAAGCTCATGGCCTTAATTCTGTTTGCCAATCTGTCATACTTTGTAAAAAAAAACTGCAGCACTGCAAACTAAAGTTTCTCTTTCTACGCCTTGAAGATGAACAATAATACCTCCCTGTGATTCTGAAAGACAGGAACAAGCCACCAAGTCTATTTCCAAAACAAAGTATCATCCAAACTTTAGGAGACATGAGGTGAAGTAGTACTGGAAGCTACATCATTCTGAACTTAAATTTCAGGTGTTAGGATACATGCAGGGAAAGGATTAATGCAGAAAACTCCATGCTAGGATGTCTCAACTAATATAGGACAAAGTCTGGTGAAGTAAACCTTGTACATGAGAATAGGTACAGGGGTCAGCTACTTGGACAAAATAGGTGGTGCAAAACAAAAATAGTTTTCTGACATTATGGAAACTAACACCACTTTGTAAAGAACAGCTAAAGCAAATATTTAAAATCAGACTTGCATCATTACATCTAAAATATCAGAAATGAAACAAAAAAGTTTTAATATCATGTACTTCTTCGATGGATTAGACCTTTAAGGAATTTGAAAACTGAATAAAAGTAATATCAAAATATTAGCTATTACTATGGCCCTTGAAAGTTCTGCTAAAAATATTTTAATTAAAAACATATGGTATTCTGGAAATCTCAGGGCAATAATAAATCATAATAGAAAAAGTTCACCCAGTGATAACTCAAACCATTTTTTAACACAAACAGTTTTTCCCCTAAGAAGATATGCATCTTTTTCAGCAGAGCTCATTTTTAAAAGAACAGAACACCTATGCCTTTTCAAGTCAAAATATTGTTTTTCTTCACAAAATTATACAACCTTTACACAATTCTAAACTCAAAGTACAAAGCACCCTATAAAAGAAACCATAGATATAAAGATAATAACCGAGGCTTTCTAAATGAAAATATGCGTGTTTATTACATTTTTAAAGAATTTAGGCAGCACAAAATCAAACTAGAAACTAGAACTGATTTATCAAAATTCTGTTAAAATGGTCTTTTCTACCAGGACAAAACCAAAATTTTGCTGCACTATTTAAGACTTTTTAAAGAAGAATCCTTTAGGACTTTCCAAAGCAGAAGCCTCCTTTCATGTACAGTCCATTAGTGACAAAAAAGTTTGCTTCTCAATCAGTGCAGTTTAAAATTCTTTTAACAAAAATAATGGCTTTTATGCCCTTTTCATCCTCAAAAATCATTTGAATCTTTTCCAGTATAAATTGAATGTACATCTCTCCCATATGTATACCGAGCAAACCAATAAGAAATTATGTAAATAGTTTTTCTTAGTTTATGGTTAAGTTTAGATCTCTAAAACAAAAATGCATTTTCCTTTCTATGGATTATATCAAAGTATCAGAGTATCTAAGGGTCATCTTATCACCAAAAATATAAGGTAACTGGGCCATGTGGCCATTTACTCCTTCTCAGTACTCACCCTCAGAACTTATCTATAAGGCAGATCAAGCTGGGGAGAATTTTTGAATACCATTCCAACTGTCTAACTCTTTTTTAAAGTAAGATAGTGTGTCATATTTCTTGATCTGGAATGGAAGTTTGTTCCACAGAGGTGTAGTCACTGAGTGGCAAATCTATTATCTCAATCAAAGTGCCGACATCTGTCAAGTATATATTTGTGCTGTGCTGTGTGTAGTGCTGCCAAGTACAAGAGCTAAGCTAAAAAATCAAATAAACCAATTAAATAACAGCTTTCATCTTCAAATACAGAGAAACAAAAAACAGTAAAAAATGGGAAAATGACAGTACCCACTCACAACAGATTTAAGAACTAGGCACTACATGGAAATAATTTGAAAAATAAATGCAAACAGTAGAACACCTTTAACTAACATGTGAGACTTCAGATTAAGAGGAAAAAAACAAGGTATTCTGACTCCATTTTTGCATCCAGGAAGGATGGAAATATATTTATTCTACTGCAATTAAAGATGTCTAACCATTTACATCAGTTTTTAGTGGCTCCTGTCATTTCTTCTGTATTTTAGTCACTTGTCAAACTTAGAACAAATAGCCTGTGGTCATCAAAACTGGTGCAAGTGGGGTGATTGCTGTAGCTCTGGGATTATAAACACTGCTAAGGTGTAAACTGCTAAAGCTTTTAGCCAATAGTATTTATCATCCCAGAACTACAGCAATCACATCCCACTCTCACCAGGCTTAATGACTGCAATTGAGTATTAAATACATCCGCATCTAGCATGTTTAATAACCTTATATTGTTGGAGTTTGCAATTTTCACTTAATTCTACTACAAGACAAAGACTACAGGTGGTATTCATAGTCCAAGGCTTTGCATTTTCATAGCAGTGATCTGCAAAGAATGGCACTATGAGATTATGCAAATCCCATACTGTCTGGATTACTACAGAAATGCGGAGAACTTTATGGGAACATGCCCCCCCCATTTGAAATGTATAACATGATTAATGCATAAGTGATAACGGAACAGCTACTATGTTGTTAAGGGAGGTTACACGTATGCACATGACTTTGATTCATAGACATGAACTTATAATGTGTGAAGTGCTCTGAAGTTATGCCAGAAAGCATCAGGCTTCAGTCAGAATACAGAGGGGAGCTGAGATGGTGCTTCTGCATACCTGGACATTTTACTTAAGGAGTCACTTGGGGAAATGTTTCATTTTAGTGCTTGTGCATATTTGGAGATTTTACCGAAGTGGTTGCTTGCTGAAATGTTTCATTTCAATGCTTGTGCATACCTGGACATATTACTGAAGGGTTGTGTGGGTAGATGTTTCATTTCAGTGCTTGTGCATACCTGGATATTACCTGGATGTTTTACTGAAGGGGTTGCTTGGGAATATATTCCATTTTAATGTTTGTGCAAACCTGAACATATTAATTATTTATTATTTATTTATTGGCATTTGTTTACATGGAAAGTCCACTGGGACAAGGAAACCCATTTTCAGTGGAGGCCCAGGGAGAAAAACTCCACAAACACGTCAGTACATTAAATGTAAAACAATATTCCACAAACTCAACAGTACATAATATCTAAAATATTACATGAAAAATAAAGCAGCAAAATATACACGCAATAATCACAAAAACAGTAATATACAATAACTGAAGGGCTGGAAATGCATAATATGTAAAGATTTGTAGTAATAATGTCACAGGAATTATAGTAATATTGTCACAGACTAGTCAAGTGACTAAATTATTGTCAAATAAATCAAAAAGGCAATGACGAGACTATCCGAAGTATACAGGTACACAAAACCAGTTCCCGTAGTAAAATAATCATGTAATTTAATGGGAAAATGATAAAAAATTAATAAAATGGTAAGGGCTTTCATTTAAGACAATGTTAAACTTCATCAGACACAAAACATTACCAATTCCATTTTTAAATAGTGTTACATAACATCTGACTGGATGACAGCATATTCACATCATTACCACCATAATTATACCACCTGACCCATTTAAAACCACAATGTCCTCAAATGAATTCATTCTTAATACTTTACAATGGTAACCACATGATGTACTTTTAACTTAAGAATTGGAGCAATAGAGCTGCGTTCATTGATACCGGGCCAACTATCGCCTTGCAGCCTTACTTGCCATTCCAATTCTTTTAACTCTAAAAGCAGCCCCCAGGCTTTTTTGTCATCAATAAATACATTATCTATTATCACATATTTAAACTGTCCTTCATTATTACCCACATATCTTGCTAAATCAAATTATTTTTCCTTATGGCATACTCATGTTCATATATTCTTTGGCAAAATTTCCTCTCAGTTTTGCTGATGTAAAAAGCTGAACATGAGTTGCAACTCGCAAGGTAAACAACTGCCTTAGAACTACAATTATATTTATTTCTTGATATTTTTTTATTTTTAATGACACATTTCTCTCCTGTCATAACTTTATGGCACCAGTTACATCCCCCACATCTTTTCATGCCCTGGAAACTATTACTTAGATGAACTCTTTGATGTTTAAGTAGATCTTTCAAATTCTTCCACTTTCGGTACACTATTAGTGATCGTTCCCCTATTTGCTTTCTAATATACGTGTCTTTAGCTAGAATAGGCCAGTTTTTCTCAAAAATCCATTTTAGGGACCTAAAGTCCTCACTATATGTGATAATCAATACTTCAGAGAAGTTTTTACTTTCTTTGACAAAAACCTGTGAGAAGTGTTGCTCACCTCATCCTCTGGTTCTACTATTGTTTCTATTTCGGTATCATGAGGCATATTACCTTTATTTAAAATTGACTTAAAATGCCCTCCCTCTCTCTCTCTCTTTTACTTGTAACCTCTTGAATTAACTCATCTATGAGTTCCATAGGGTATGCTCTCTTACTGAACATAGACCGCAATTTCAAACATTCTTCAAAGAAATCCTGTTCTCTAGTTATCTTCCGAGCAGCTCTAACTAGCTGCCCTTTAATGACAGATCTTTTTTGGTGAGCTGGGTACGAACTAGTATAATGTAATAAGCTGTTAGAATATGTATCTTTCTTATGTATAGTTGCTATATATCTTTCTTCCACTATATCTTTTAATAGCCTTATGTCAAGATATTCCATACAACTCAAGCTAGTGTTCCCTGTAAAATTTAGGAACAAAGTTGTCCTATTAATATATGTTAAAAATTCATCCAAAGTTTCTTGCAGCCCTTTCCAAATAATACTTATATCATCCTGGAATTGAAAATAAGCTCTTATATAGTCCTTAAACCTGGTACTAAACAAAAAGCGTCTTTCCCAGTATGCCATGACTAAGTTTGCATATGCTCCCCCACAAGGTGACCCCATTGCAATTCCCTTCTTTTGTAAATAATACTTACTATCAAAAGTGACAAAGTTATTGTCTAATATTAATTCTAGAAGTCCTATCAAAAAATTGACTTTTTCTTGTGGTACCTTCTTCATATATACAATATCATTTACCCATTTTATTCCTACATCTTATGGAATAACTGTATACAAGTCACATACATCTATCATGACTAATATATCTTGGTTATTGTATTGTATTTCATTCATAGCTTGTAAGAAAAAACAGGAATCTTTACATATTTGCCCTTCTTCTTTTAAAATGCCTTTAAATTCATAATCTAAATATTTGGCACACCCCACTGTTATAGAATCTCTTCCATCCACAAGGGGACACATTACATATCAATTTTTGGATTTTGGGGATTCCAAAAAAAAAAAGGAACCCTCGGAGATATTATATTCAAATAATTACATAAATCAAGGCCAGTCCTCCCTTCCAAAAACATATCATTCAACTGCATATGAATCTTTCTATATGCCCCATTTAACTCATTTAATGATACTTTTTGATAGGTTTCAGTATATAAGTTTTCCTGTAACTTACTGTTATAATCTTGTATATTCATAATTACTGCCCCTCCCCCTTTATCTGGTTTCATTATTCGAACATGTTCTTCCTTCAAATATCTTAATGTATTTTCTCTTGCTTATCCAAATTCCCATTGCTATTCCCATTCTTTCTATGTATGCATAAATTTTATCCGGTTTCATTATTCGAACATTTTCTTCCTTCAAATATCTTAATGTAGTTTCTCTTGCTTATCCAAATTCCCATTGCTATTCCCATTCTTTCTATGTATGCATACATTTTTCAAGTCCAGTTCACATATTCTTTCATAAGTAGCTAACCTAGAATGAAGGGGTGGGTTATATGTGCTGCTAATACTATAGCGATTCACATTTTCACTACTTCTGGCTTGATATAATAATTTTAAATTTAACTTTCTTAAATAGATTTTTAAATTCAAGACTGTATTAGTAAAATTCAACTTTCTTGTAGGAACAAAAGTCATTCCTTTCACTAATAAGTCAGCAACTTTACTGTCTATATGAATGCCAGATAAATTATAAACTTTGAAATCAGCTTCCTTATTATGCACAACAGTACATGTATCAGTTAGTAATTCTTTTTCAACATTAAAAAAAGTAGTGAAACAAACAAAGTAGTGAAACAAACCACCGCCGGCTTTACCATAAAGGGTATATTCCGTAGCTAAAAGTTGTTACAGCTTGCCAGAATAACCAAAAAAACACGTATTGTTGCAAAAAATGTCCAGCCACTCGTGGATAAAAACCAAGAATTTTAATGAACAGCAAAAGACACGTACAACGAACTGGGATTGAGCGCGCTTTCATCTATTAATACCAGACTTCATCAGAATCCATATTTGTTAGCTGTTACGTGCCTTAAATACTTGTAATAATAAAACAATTAAATATTTAATCAATCAATTAATCCTAATCAAGTTGTTGCATCGAATGAAATCAATTCTTTTAAAGACAGTTTTTTTAAAAACATTATTTAAAAACTTTGTAATACTGCCATGGAAAATAGTATGTACAAGTGCCCCCCCCAAAAAATATATACACACTCATTGCCATGCACAAAAACAAATACCAACCCATAAAATACATAACATAAAAAGTATGATCCTGTGAAATATTAATAAAGTGCTTCGGTAATAAATATAACATGTATATTGAATATAAAAGGGTATATAAAAAGTACCAATATATATAATTGAAAATGTCAAATATCTGCATATATGCATATACGCATAAATCCTGAAATCCAAGGGAAAAATACAAGCCCAAACTAAATACTAATTACTATAATATATGTATATATATATATATATATATATATATATATATATATATATATATATAAATGCGTATGTGGCAGAATTAACCAACAACATGTCAAAATCATAAAATAATTTTTTATATATATGTAAATATAATAAATATATTATGTTACACAATGATTTAATGTATTAATTCAATTTTGGATTATTAGCTAACAATTTTAAAGCTGGTTTTATGGAAAGATGGTCATTTAATCCACTGGGACCACAAGCATCGAGCCTGAGTTGCCAAATCAACTCTTTATACTCTAGCATGGATTCCCAGTCACCTCCTCTGTCACCCTTCTTCACCTCCTCAAGGACCCAAAACTTGATGTTAGTGTTGGCACAGGACATGAAATGCCTGTATAATGCATTATTCTCATTTCGTTTGTTTATATCTCTTATGTGTTCATAAATGGGTTGTTTTAATTTACGTTCGGTTTTTCCCACATAATATTTGTCACAGGTTAAACAAAGTGCCAAATAAACCACACCAGTGATTTGGCATGTGTGATAACCTCTACTTTTCAACTTTAGGTCTAATTTCTTTAACCAAAGCATCTTACTGCCTAGTATAAAGGTACATTGCCCACACCTCCCGCACTTATGTGTCCCTACTTTCTGTTGCGTTCCTCCTATGTTTGGGGTTTTTTTTCTCTCAAAAAGCTCCTTAAAATTACTATGTTTTCTGTAACCGAACCTTAAAGGTTCGTGGAAAATAGCACAGTCGGTACTAATATTAGAAAACATTTTCCAAGCTTCATTAATTCCCCTCTGTATCCAATGTATACCTTTAAAATATGTTAACATCAAACGGGGTAATTGACTAGTACATGTGTTGTTACTACATGTGTCCCTAGAACTAATGGTTGGTATACACTCATCTTGGTTATTGGGGGTTAAAAGTGGGCAATATTGGGTGTTCCTTCTCCTTAAAACCTCACGTTTTGCATTCTTGATCAATCTGGATGGATAACCCCTCTCCTTAAACAACTGTTGTATAAAATCCAATTCTTCACAACACATATCATTATCACTGGTCATCCTTGAGGCCCTAATCATTTGTCCTTTGACAATATTTCTCCTTAAATAAAGAGGATGATCACTTTCGAAATGGACATAAGAATTAGAGAAACACTCTTTTCTAAAAATCTTTGATTCATATTTGTTTTTTAACCTATTTTTTGTGATAGTCACGTCAAGGTAATTCACATATTCTGTATGGTATTGGAACATAAATTCTAGAAAACAAGTGGTAGTGTGTAAATAATTGATGAATTCCTTTACTTCATCCACATTACCATTCCAGATCAAAAAAATGTCGTCCAAAAATCTAAAATAAGTAACGACATATTGCCAAAAATTTGATTTAAATACAAATTCCAACTCCCAAAACAACATTATGATGTTAGCATAGGTGGGGGCACATGAAGATCCCATTGCTACCCCACCTATCTGGTGATAAATGTCACCTTGAAAATAAAGGAAGTTGTTTTTCAGAACCAACTCCATATTTTCAAGCAATAATCGAAAATCAGTTGGATTGAAACATTTAAATTCAATTAGCATATGCTCAAACCATGTTAGACCCACTTCATGTGGTATCACCGAAAAAAGGTCCCTCGCATCTATAGTAACGAATATATATTTCTCATCATAAATAACTGTGTTAAATTTACTTAGAAAATCCCATGAATCAATGAGAATATGTTAGTAGCCCTGGTGAAAATTTTTTAACTTTGTGTCTATAAAAATGGCCAGAGGCTGTGTTTTAGAAAATTGTGATGTTACAATAGGCCTTAAAGGGGGGTTCTGGACATCTTTATGTATCTTAGGGATGCCAAATATTTCTGGAATAACAGGTTTGGGTACTCTGAGGTAATTATATAAGTCCACATCTATAAGTCCCTGTAGTAGGTTGTCCTCTAAACATACATCTGTCTTCTTGTAACTGATGTTCATTTCATTCCTGGATGATATACGGTATCTATCACCAGTATTTAATATATCTAGCATCCTACCTGTATAATCCCAGTGGTCCATAAGGACCACTCCTCCCCCTTTATCAGGCTTCATAATCCTTATTTTGTCATTTGTTTGTAACATTTTTAGAATGGAAGTTTCTTCTCCTGTCAAATTGCTATATTCTTTTATGCTGTCGTCTTTCCTAAATCCTTCCCTAATCATGTATGAAACATAGGTCTTAAAACTGAAAATGTCATGCTGTAAGGGAGGATTGAGTATACTCTTTCTTTTCAGCACATTAGCTGTATTATAATCGGCATTATTAAATAAAGTTTTAAAATGCAACTTCCTGGCAAAAAGCTTCACATCCAGCAGGATTTTTTCAATCCCTGGCTTTTTTATAGGAATAAAAGTAAAGCCTTTTGAAAAAAGGCTAAAAAAAGGTGTCACTTCCAAATCTGTAAAATTATAAATGTAAAAATTATTTTTCTCTTTAACATCACATCTAATAGTATTTGAATTTTCTTCGTAAGTGGTAACCAACTCATTACCTGTATCTATGTCACACTGCAGGTCTAAAGTATCCATTTCTCCTATTCTATCAATGTCACCAGTGGGATTCACATGTTCAATAATGGGAGAATTCCCCTTGGGGACCTCCCTCATCGGTGGTTGTTCGTCCCCCTCCTTCGTGGATATGTGTTCCCTGCTGCCTCCGCATATGAGAAAGGGTGATTCTGTTTCTTTAACCTCTCTGACCTTCTCACCCCCTCCACCTGTTCCCCTAAAGGGTGATAATGGTCAGTTTCTCTTTCTTCTAAAAAATTCCTTGAGTCGTAATGGGAATCAACATAGTCCTGCTCTCTTTCTTGCACCTGTGCCCTATGTGTGTAGTGTGTTTCCCGATCAAATCTTGCACCCGAAGCAACATTTCCAAAAAACATATTATTGTTGTTTAACTTATTCTTAAATTGTTTGTTTGGATCAATATATGCTTTACCCTCTTTGTAATCATACAAGTCACGTTCTATCTTCCCTAGTTTCCTATTATAATTCTTAGCCATACTCAAATCTACATCATGAAGCACTCCACAATAAATTTCCTTGTACTCATGTACAGTAAACAACAAATCTTTGGTAATTTCCACCTGCAAAACATCAATACGTTTCTTGATAGTTTCAAGTAATTCATTATTACTACATATCATTGCTTTTAAAATCGAGATACCACATTCATTCAATATATCGGAAATAGTTTTAAATAAGTTTTCATTCCCCCTGATGTTGTTGGGGTATTTACTTAGCCTCAGCCCCTTAGGTACAATATTTTGTTCAACACACTGGGTTAAATACCAGTTCTCCAAACATAAATTTTTGTATTTGAATAAATCAGTCTCAAACTGCTTACATTTGTCCTTGTAATTGAGAAAGTCCTTAGGGGGCTGTTCTTTTTCACATGTAATCGTAGAGAAAGATTTCTCTTTTTCAACATTGTTATATTCAACATACTGAAACCTATCATTAGAATTATCAATGTCATTGAGAAAAACCTGGTCAGCAATTAAACAAATGTCTATGTCTTCCAGTATTTCGTCTTGGGCCTCACTCCTTGAAACCCTGCTTCTTGATAATGGCCATTATTTCCTGAGGTAACCCTGTTTTTAATTCTTTCCGATCTCCTTAATTCTGGAAAGTTCATATTATATGCATTAGATACTTCATCACCCCTACTTCTCCCCACATCATCGTTGATATAGTTCTCATTCACTTTATTCCCTCCATTATTTCCATTTCTATTACACTTTTGGGAAGTAGGGGGTCTAGGATAAGCTAGTCCATTAGCATATTCATTGATATCTCTTTCAAGTTTGGCCATTTTCCTAACTGTAAGCTTTTCAATGTGCTGGCTGATGCTATTATATATTCGTAAATGTTCATATTTATTCTGTTCAGACTGCATATTGTCCCTAATTGCTCTATCCAGCACACTCAACTCACTGCTTAAGGAATCAATGTGTTTTTGATTATATTTAAGGAGCAGTTTAAGTTCGTTCCCAAATCTATCAAAAAGTTTTAAAAGGTCAACGTGCAGCGCTGAGTTTTTTATTAACCCAGTTGGATAACACCACGTAAACCTTTAAGGATAATTTTAAGTCTAATGCACTCCTTCAGGTAAGCCTTCTCCAATTGCAATTTTTTACACTTCATTAACTTAGTGTCAAAGTCATTAAGCGTACCATTTAGCGTTGACACAGCTGGCTTCAAATTAAATGAAAAAGTCTCTAGCCAGTCATTCAATTAAGGCACTTCTTTCCTCACGAAACCGCTGCTTTGATTCATTCCGTTCATCTCCGGTGCGCATGTTCCTTGAACTCCATTTCTCTCCATATTGGGTTTTTCCATTTCTCTAATACCTGCGCTTCCTATGGTATTAGATTGTTGGCTAGTTCTTAAACATTGTGGCATTAAATTAAAAGTAGTAGCATGAATTTCACTTGTAAAACCTTGTACTTGTTGTGATTCATTCTCTCCCGGAATCCCCATACGCTGGTGCAAATTGTCAATGTATTGTGTCAAACGCATTAAGAGACCTGTAAGATTTCCAATAGTTCTTTCTACTCCTTCACTCTCACTTAGACTGAGTTCATGGGAATTGCCAAAGTCATTGCCTGTAGCCATAACAAACTAGCGAAATGACTAAACGAGCAATGAACAAACTGACAAATAAATCAAAAGGCAACGACAAGACTATCCCAAGTATCCAAGTACACAAAACCAGTTCCTGTAGTAAAATAATCATGAAATTTAATGGAAAAATGATAAAAAAAATGAATAAAATGGTAAGCGGTTTCATTTAAGACAATGTTAAGCTTCATCAGACACAAAATATTACCAATTCCATTTTTAAATTGTGTTACATAACATCTGATTGGATGACAGCATATTCACATCTTTACCACCATAATTATACCACTTGACCCATTTAAAACCACAATGTCCTCAAATTAATTCATTCTTAATACTTTACAATGGTAACCACATGATGTACTTTACATTTTTCCTCTCTGTTTATAAATCTACTTATTATCTATGATTTTATTTTATTTCTTCTTAAGGCTTTTAACTTAAGAATTGGAGCAATAGAGCTGCGTTCATTGATACCTGGCCAACTATCGGCTTGCAGCCTTACTTGCCATTCCAATTCTTTTAACTCTAAAACAGCCCCCAGGCTTTTTTGTCATCAATAATTACATTAGCTATTATCACATATTTAAACTGCCCTTTATTATTACCCACATGCCTTGCCAATTTTGAATAAAGGTAATATGCTAGAAAATATGCCTTATGATACCCAAATAGAAACAAGAGTAGAACCAGAGGATGAGGGGCAACACTTCTCACAGGTTTTTGTCAATGAAAGTAAAAAAATTCTCTGATGCAGTGATTATCACATATAGTGAGGACTTTAGGTCCCTAAAATGGATTTTTGAGAAAAAATGGCCTATTTTAGCTGAAGACCCGTATATTAGAAAGCAAAAAGGGGAATGACCACTAATAGTGTACCGAAAGGGGAAGAATTTGAAAGCTCTACTTAAACATAAAAGAGTTCATCTAAGTAATAGTTTCCACGGCATGAAAAGATGTGGGGATGTAATCGGTGCCATAAAGTTCTGACAGGAGAGGAATTTGTCATTAAAAATAAAAAATATCAAGAAGTAAATATAATTGTAGTTCTAAGGCAGTTGTTTGCCTCGCGAGTTGCAACTCATGTTCAGCTTTTTACATAAGCAAAACTGAGAGGAAATTTTGGCAAAGAATATATGAACATGAGCATGCCATAAGGAAAAATAATTTGAATAATGCTTTAGCAAGGCACGTGGGTAATAATGAAGGACATCCGTTTAAATATGTGATAATAGATAATGTATTTATTGATGATAAAATAGCCTGGGGGCTGTTTTTAGAGTTAAAAGAATTGGAATGGTAAGTAAGGTTGCCAGCCGATAGTTGGCCCGGTATCAATGAACGCAGCTCTATTGCTCCAATTCTTAAGTTAAAATCGTTAAGAAGAAATAAAATTAAATCATAGATAAGTAGATTTGTAAGCAGAGTGGAAAAATATAAATTACATCATGTGGTTACCATTGCAAAGTATTACGAATGAATTAGTTTGAGGACATTGTGGTTTTAAATGGACAGGTGGCATAATTATGGTGGTAATGATGTGAATATGCTGTCATCCAATCACATGTTATGTAACACTATTTAAAAATGGAATTGGTAATGTTTTGTGTCTGATGAAGTTTAACATTGTCTTAAATGAAAGCCCTTACCATTTTATTAATTTCTTATCATTTTTCCATTAAAGTACGTGATTATTTTACTACAGGAACTGGTTTTGTGTAACTGGATACTTGGGATAGTCTCATCATTGCCTTTTTGATTTATCGGTTTGTTCATTGCTCGTTTAGTCATTTGACTAAATTATTGTAGTTTAAAGGCACTATACTGAGGAAATATAATATCATAGTAGTATTCATAGGTATTTTAATGTTATAAGCAGAGTGGAGATAGAGAGGTGTGAATGGACAGAAGGGTGCTGGTGGAAAGTATAGAGGAAGATAAGTTACTGGATGTGACTAGTGAAAAAGAAAGTTTAAAGAGGTAAGGATGAAAGTTAAAGTAAGAACAAACTTGGAATGCAGAGAGTAGGTTATGGATAGATGTGAGTAGATAAAGTACATGTGCAATGCCAAAGGGTAGACAGGTGATGCCGCAGAGATGTTTTGAAGGAGGAGACACTACTGGAGGTTCTGATAGCTAATGGAAGAGAGTTCCAAAGTTTGGCAATGGAGAAGGAGTAAGGCATTTTGCCAGCAGGAAGTGTAGGTTTGTCTATTTGCTGAAGAAGTTAATTTTCAGATCTAAGTGGTCTGTTTGGGTGGTAGAGGGTTAAGATGGAAGAGAGGGATGTGCAGTCTGAGTGTTTGTAAATGATTTTGTGAGCTGTGATGAGCTGTATGTAGGTTAACTGATGTGGAAGTTCGAACCAGTTAAGTGTTTGTAATGCGATGCGGTGATGTGAGGAATGCTTTGTGTTGGTTGCGAACTTGGTAACCTTATTGTAGCAAGTTTTGAGCTTGGTTTTTAGGGTTGAGTGGATGTTAGTGAGGAGGGGAGCACCATAGAGGAGTGAGAGTAAGAGAAAGGTTAAGGCAAAAGTATATTTAGATGAGCAGTTGAGATAGTATTTTTGTTGATAGAGGGTACCTAGCTTATAGTTTGTTTTTTTAATGTTATTGTAGATATGGAGTTCAAATGTCAGGTTTTCACTGATGATGACTCCTGGCAACTTTGTCTGGGATACCACCTCTATGGTAGAGTTGGTTTGGGAATGAATGGTGGAATCTGTCTTGTTGACAGAGAGGTTTTTCTTGAGGGTGAATAACAACAATTTGGTTTTGTGTTTAGAACTCAATGATTATTAGCCATCCAGCTTTTGGTGGTGGTGAAGACATTCTGGGTTATCTGCAGAAGTTCTGTAGTTGAATTAGTGGAGCAAATAATTGTTGAATCATCTGCATATTGTACAACAGTTCCACGTTTAAGGTTGGTATGGAAGTAATTTATAAAAATACTGAATAGTAGAGGTCCTAAAATGGAGCTTTGGGGGACATCTGTAGGAGAAATGAAAAATGGGAAAAGGAGTTGAGCCATCTAGTGGATTGCTGTACATCTTTTATATAGTTTGTGAACCAGTTTAGAGTTGGGGGGAAAATATTGAGGTTGGAGAGTTTATTGAGGAGAAGGGAGTGGGAGACCATATCAAAGGCTTTTGAAATGTCAGGAAAGAGAGGATACATATTTATCAGTGTTTCTAGCTTTGTTAACTGTATCCATAAAGGAAATGAGGGTGGTGGTAGTGCTGTGGCCAGGCCTAAACCAGTGTTGAGTTGGGGAGAGGAGTTTGTTTAGTTCTAGGTAGTCTAGAAGCTGGTGATGGATGCATTTCTCCAGAATTTTAGAGATAGGAGATAGAATAGCAATGGTTCTGAAGTTGGATATATCTAAATTGTTACCACCTTTATGAAGTGGGAGAATGTATGCTTTTTCCATATATTAGGAACATAAGCCTCTTAGAGAGATATATTGAGAAATATGCTGATGGGATAGGCAATGGATCTTGCTGACATTTGAAGATATTCAGGGGTAAGTCATCTGGGGCACAAGAGCCAGGTTTCAGTTTGAGGAGAAGTTTGGTTATGGTGGTGATGGGATCAGTGGAGAAAAAAAAGGTAGATAAGTTGGACATAGTTTCATGAGAGAGAGGTGAGAGTGGAGAGCAGCTGGTATTATAGTTCATGAGGGGAAAGTAGCAGTGAGTTTGGCTATGGTGTTGCTAAAATGTGAATTGAAATGGTGGCTATTTAAGTGGCAGTTTTCTCAGGGAATGGGCATGGATTGTTATCAGTACCAGGGTTAATTAGAGCTGAAATAGAGTTCCAAAATTTCTTAGGGTTTTGTTTGTAGTTTTTCTGAAGGTTTAGATAATATTCCTTCCTATCATTGATAAGTAAGCATATTACTTGGTTACGGAGCTGCCTGAATTGTAAGAGATCATTGTGATTTTTATATTTTTGCCACTTTTTCATATTTTGTCCCTGACATTCATAATTTGCTTGATAGGTTTAGTAAGCCATATGGCATGTTTGATTTTCACTTTTTTTTGCCTAACAGGGGCTAGTTTTTTGAGGGTAGTTAAGAATGTGGAGTTAAACAGCTTGACAGCTTCATCAAGAGGGAGGACTTTTAGAATATTACTGAAGGGGTTGCTTGGGTGAAAGTTTGATTTTGGTGCTTATGTATACTTGGACATATTACTGAAGGGGCTGTTTAGGTGAATGTTTCATTTCACTGTTTGTGCAGACCTGGACATTTTACTGAAATGGTCACTTGGGGAAATGTTTAATTTCAGTGCTTGTGCATATCTGGATATTTTACTAAAATGGTCTCCTGTGGAAATGTTTCATTTTAGTGCTTGTAAAGGGGTGGCACAGTGATGTAGTAGTTAGCTTAGTTGCCTCACAGCAAGAGGTTCTCTAGCTCGATTCTCAGCTGGGATGTCTTGTGTGCAGAGTCTGCATGTCCTCCCTGTGTTTGCATGGGTTTCCCCTGGGTGTTCTGGTTTCCTCCCATGACTTGCTGCAGGTGGACTGGACATTCTAAGTTAGCCCAAGGTGTGAGAGTGTGCATGTGTGTGCCTTCTGAGGAAGGTTGGGCACCGGGCTGGCAACTTGACATTGTAATACTCTACTGCCACTTGTTCTGTGGGCCAATGATCTGCTGTGTTGACCCCTAATGGGAGCAGCAAAAAGGAAAAGAAGACATACAGGGGCATGTTACTGAAAGGGTCACTTGGGTGAATGTTTCATTTTGGTGCTTCCTCATACTGGGGCATGTTACCGAAGGCATCTCTTGGGTGAATGTTTCATTTTGGAGCTTGTGCATACTAGGAAATGCTACTGAAAGGGTCGCTGGGGGAAATAATTCATTTGTGTGTCAGGTAATTACTTGTGCATACATAATCAGAGAGCTGAACTGATCACTGGGTAAAATAATTTATTGCGTCATTTTAGTGTTTGTGCATACTTAACACAAACTTATGAAGGGGTTGCTGGGGAAAATAATTCATTTGTGTGTCAGGGAAGTACTTGTGTATACATGGACAAATAAGTTTATGGACTGCAACTCCAGTATCAAAGGTGAAACACTGCATTTAACTATGAATTGCAAAACCACCTCATTAGCATACTACGCCTTACAGCATTATTGATTTCCATCTGATTATTCTTTAGACCTTGCACATTAGTGTAAATGGCCTCTATGAATAACATTTTTGCTACGCTTATCCAGAAACATCAGAAATACCCCTATCACATTTGCGCAAGTAGCTAAGACTACCACCCAAGAATTCTTTGTTATGTCTTTTGTTTGCCTAAACAATGTCATTCTTCTTAACATCTATAGAACTTTAAGAATATATATATATTTTTTACTGATTTGTGGATAATCTCAGCTGTGCAGCTTCAATTAATTTGATTTTCAATAGTAATAAGTGCAACAGAATACTGATGGATTATTGTTGTCAAATTGCTGCTTATCTCTTCTTCACAAAACAAGCTCTGTCAGTTGCAAATCAACCAGTAACCTTAAAAAAAACAACTGCAAATGATGTAAAAGTCACAATACATTGATTATAACACAAAAGTTGAGCACATTCATCCCCAAATCAGGGACTTCATCAAAACTTAATTTTTCAGTATTATGTTTTGATAACTGTATCGTTTGCATGTTTTTTATGCTTACTTCTTTGATTGTAGCTCTACTGATATGCTTAGCCTTTTAACAGATTTGTACTGACACATGTGTACTCAGTTTTCATTGTTCTGTTTGTTTGTTATTCTCTGTATGCTCTGGCTTCTATATGACCCTTAACTAGATAAAGTTTGTATCAGAATAAATGTATCTTTTCCCTGTTCTGGGCACATATTGACAAATTTTATTTATATATATATGTATATGTATATATATATATATATATATATGTATATGTATATATATATAAATACATGTTATATGTATATATATATATAAATACATATATCTCTACAATACACTACAATTACAGCTACATTCAGTGCAGTCTGACTGGTAGCTGGAATGCCATTCAGCAAATCTCCCACATACAATGTTTGTAAAACTGTAGGCTCTGTGGCAGAGAGACATGAAAACCTGATAATGACTTAGGTGCCCTAGGGACAGTTAACATTCCAACTACTGGAGAAGGTCATGGAGGAAATTACGTGGCAACGACTGCTGGCCTCTCTCATGGTGGAATATGTGGGATAACATGCTGGTGATGACTGGCCTATGCTTGCTACCCAGTGATAGACTGCAGGACAATCAGCATAATGCCAGTTTATGCATACAGATCAATCCAAGAAGTCTGTTTCACAGATGGGGCTGTAGGGACATGATCACTGACCTAATCTCATGACATGCACTGGCTCAAGCAGTATGCCAATAGGTCAGAGGGAGTTAGGACTCACATTTGCCATCTCAATAGCCAGTCAGCTGAAGTATGATGTCCATGTCTGGCATGTCCCATCACTGCAGTCAAAGAGCATCAATGTCATATTAACTAAGAGAGGCGGTTTCAACCAGGAGAGATGGTACCTACCTGATGAGGGGATATGTTAGGGTAGGAATAAGCAGTGTTGTTGCACTGGCACACCATATTTATTTGTATATATGTTTGAAGTATAGCATATATTGATGGTGGACAGTCATCTGTGTTTATGCTTTTCATATGTCCAGGACAGCAATAATTAAAAGTGTGCAACAACACAGTAAGAAGTAGAACAGGTCCTCTAGATAGCAGTAATGATTCTCACTGAAGATAGTTGGAAGTGCAACAATAACTTAGTGCACAAAGGATATGGTTAGACAGACTAAACATCCGGTATGGGGGAGTTGCTCTCTCTGGTGTTCTACATGCTGTTCTGTCTGGTATTCCATGACACAGGGCACGTCTACAACTTATTCCATACTACTGGCATGATTTCCCATCATTCAAGCATACATACGCAATTCCCATCCCTAAAAAAACAGCCTCCTCACCACTGGACTTCCCTCACATATACATCTTTTGTCTTATCACAGATTTTGAGAAACGCCTCAACAGTTAGTTACTACAGCACATTAACTAAACATCCGGTATGGGGGAGTTGCTCTCTCTGGTGTTCTACATGCTGTTCTGTCTGGTATTCCATGACACAGGGCACGTCTACAACTTATTCCATACTATTGGCATGATTTCCCATCATTCAAGCATACATACGCAATTCCCATCCCTAAATAAACAGCCTCCTCACCACTGGACTTCCCTCACATATACATCTTTTGTCTTCTCGCAGATTTTGAGAAACGCCTCAACAGTTAGTTACTACAGCACATTAACAAATTTGGGCTACTATCTAATTCCAAAAATAGCTTTATAGGTGGAAACAAAACTTTAACAGCTATAAAGATTTATGAGCACTACAGACTTCCATTGAAGCAATACAACTAAAATCCCATCCCCCATAATATTAATTCCTACTGTTTAAAATCTAGGATGGCTTTATGTAAATTCACGCTGGTTGTGTGCTCCTGACAGGATAACAACATATATTAGTTCAGCCATTGCCAGAGTACCCTACATCTCAGAATATGTATCTAAGATCTGTATGGTTGTGCTAGATTTCTACCACAAAATGGCAGTTTACCTCTTCCTTTCAAATGAGTTAAAAAGCATCGATAGTAACTAATATCACTCCATATTAAAATATTATTATTTTTTTTACTCAGTAGATGTGCTTCAGGTAAGAAAGCTGCTCTTGGTTTTGATAAAATGATGGCCTCTCACAGTCTAGTTCAATTTACAGAATTGTGATGCCCATTTATGCTGTGCAGTGCGAATTACCATATGAAATTTATTATTGGTAGTAATATATGGTGTCCTGAAGTGTAATCCAACAAGAATTTAATAAAAGATTAATATTAATGTTAGTTGGACTAAAATGCTTCCAGATGGTTGACTACATTACATAGGCATGACTCCATGATGTTTATTCAAAAATATGCATTATGCATATGTTTATAATTTTAATGTGGGAAATAAAGTCAATATAACAGCAACTATATACCTTATATTATTATTAATACTGAAATAAAATATAAGAAATGAGATTGTCAGAATGTACCAGATTCTCTGTGAAATCAAGATATGTCCTGAGCACAGTGGATGAGTGGGTGAAGAGTAGCTGAGCACGTATTTTTTGCAACTGCAATAAATGTCCTCATGGTAGTACTAAGTCTTATCATAAAAAAGGTCATAAACAGTAGAAAATGCTATCAACAGGTCAGGTAGACATTAACTATAACAACCACTGAAGTGAAAGCCTGTATGTGAGTGGAGTTTAATGAGGTGATAAGGAGTTTAGTGAGGCCAAGGACAATGATTTTAAGATGCTCTGAAGAAGGTACTGCCAAATCATCTGGTAATTTATGGGAGACACTGAAAAGGGGATTCACAGCAATTGACTTAAATGCTACCTTTTAACTGGGAATATTTTTTGGAGATAGAAGGAACAGTTTTAAGAAAACCCAAAGCCAACAAATAAGCAATAGTTTGAGGAGGCAATGGTAGAGGCAGCCATGACTGGATCCATTTTGGTAGGTGATGTAATCACACCAATTAAACAGTTCTGAGCTGAGAACACTACAGGAGAGGATAAAATACAGAGCCAAATGCCAAAGGGACTGGATAATGTTATGTTGTCAAGATTAATGCACCTTTTCAGTGCAGCATGGAAGATGGGGACAATACATTAGGACTGGCAAACTGGGACGATGGGTCACTATTGTGAAAAAGGGCGACAGAAGGCTGTGTGCAATTATGGAGTTATCATGCTCATTAACCTCCCTGCAAAAGCTTATACCGAGGTATTGGAAAGAAGACTTTGTCCAAAAGTTGAATCTTTGATTCAAGAGGTGTAATATCCATCAGATCTGTTCATTTTTGGCTTAGAATGCTGTCGTTTTAGAGGTACTGAAAGGACAGGTAGATTTCATCCGTATAGTCCACTTGGGTTTTGTACACTTGCAAATGATGTATGATCATGTATCTCATAATGCCTTGTAGGAGATATGAGAACCTCAGGGCTGCTGCTATGAAACATGTGAGAGTAAGATTTGTTTCCTCATACCTGTTTTAAGTCTAATACAAAGTAAAAGTAGGACTCGGCCACGGGGTCTGTCTTTACTCACGGTCCATTTGCGATTTTCATGGACAGGATATCAAGGTATAAGAAAGATTCAAGGAGCATTCAGTCTGGAACTTGAGGGTGGCATCTTCTTTTTTATATGAAAGCAATCTTGTCTTCTTGACCTCAAGTGGTTAGTATCTCAGACATGAACTGGCGTGATTAGTTGCTGAATGTGAGGACAGGAATGAAAATCAGCCTCTCCAAATCAGATTTTATGATTCTGACTGGGAAAAGATTGAATTGCTTACTGCAGGTAACTTGCTTCAAGTGGAATGGTGTAAGTATTTTGGCGTCTTGCTCACATGTGAAGGTAGTATTGCAAACACTATACTAGGTTATGGCTGTGATGTAAGAGAAAACACATAGGAAGAAGCATTTAATTTAGTGATCTCTCTGCGGTCCTTTAATCACAGTCCTGAGATTTGGGCAGTGATGGAAAGGACTTGATTAGGGATACAAGCAACAAAACTGACCGTGAGATTCAGAAAGGAGTTAGCACTCATGAAGCAATATGTGACATGATCAGCTATTTTTTCAAACTTTCTGTATTTCAAGGAATGTAGTTACTGTACCTTAATATTCATATAAACTAAATGCCATTGCACATAGGTGCAATATTTAGCTTAGGGGCATATTTAGCTCCATGGAGAGTTAAAAAAAAAAAGCTGATTGTATCAAAGTCCTTTTTGAATCCCTGTGTGAGTTTCCCTCACAGTGCTGCTGGACTTGCTCTTCATGAAAATGGGAGGAGCCGAACTATGATCAAAGCACAGCCAATGCTCCTCTGCACTGAAGGAAGTCAGCTAAGGTGATTTAGGTACATATTAAAGATGCCACTTGCATGTCTCCCAACACAGGTGTACTAGGCATGGTCCATTAGAGGAAGTCCTAAGGTAGACAAAAGACACACTCAAGAAATTATATCTCTCACTTTGACCTTGGATCCTTGGGGATCATGTAGGATGAGCTGAGGATTGTATTTGGTTTAGAGAAGTCTCTTCTCCCCTTCTCAGCTTGTTAAATCATGACCCTCACCAGGACAAGTGGCTTAGATAACATAAATAAGTGGATATTCTCTAATGAGTAAAAAGTGAGCACCTTCTTAGAATGCAGAAGCCAACAACCATTGAGCTTGGCTTCCAAATGTATTAACGGGACTTCCTAATCTAATCTATTTTTTCCTAAATTTTGTAGTGTGTTATCATTCTAACATTAATACTGATCATTCTCCTTCCTAAATCAAGTAAATACCGTGAGATAAACAACATTGTTATCAGAGGTTATTTAACAGAATGCCAGGTTGTATGTATGTGCATTTTCTTGCATACTAAGGTAGAGACTAAAACCCAGGTCCCTTAGGGTTGTGCATGTGATGCCTCCAAATGTAGTATGTTTTACGTAGGTAATACCTTTAGGTGGATCACAGTAGGCAAATTACTTTGTAAGGTATTGATGCTCTGTTAACAGGGCTACTAAAAGTAAAAGTATTACTGTAATTCAGAGTGCAAATGACAGCATGTGTTAGAAAGCTTATAGGTTGAGCAATTTATTAAAATAGACATATATAGGTGTCTCTAACACAAAATAACACAAGCAAAACAAATTACTGTCTTACAGCTGTATTACTGGAACCCTCAGAGGTTAGCAATTTTGGATTACCATAAATACACCACTTCCTGTTTTAACACATAGTATGCTTCAGATCTAATGCATCATCATGGACCTAACAAACAAGGATACAGGGAATCTCCAAACTCTGGATCCTACACAGTTTGGTTTTGTGAAGGGTAGATCATGCCTGCTCAACTTGGTCGACTTCCTTGAGTCAGTCACCGGAGCTGTGGATGAAGGCAAGGTGGTTCATACAGCCTGCCATGATCTGCCCAAGGCCTTTGATACCATTCCCTACTCAGGAATCATAGAAAAACTCACTAAGCTAGGCATCAACCCCTATATATCACTAGTTGGGTTGCAAACTGGTTCACAGATAAAACCCACAGTGTGAAAGTAGCTGACTCCAAGTCAGACTGCAGACAAGTCACAAGTGGAGTCCCACAGGGGTCGGTCCTGGGTCCTCTCTTGTTTGGTAACTACTTCTCTGAAGTCCAAGCCAACAGAAAGGGACTCTGGCTGACACAGTTTGCAGATGATTGCAAGTTGGGAGGTATAATTAACTCCCCAAGTGATGTTGACATCCTACAGAAAGGCCTCACTGAGGCCAACGACTGGTGTCAGAACCATGGCCTTAAGCTCAATGCCAAAAAAATGTGTCGTCATCCCCCTTGGGAAAAACCCGGTTCCCTTGAATTACCACATCGAAGGTAATCCGCTGAACACAGAAGGCATTATAAGAGATCTGGGAACACAGGTTGACAGCAACCTCTCTTTTGACCACCACACTGCCACTGTGGTCAGAAAGTCATTCTATGTGGCACATCTCATTACTAAGGTTTTTGCATCCAGGAAGAAAGAGGTCATTGTCTCCCTCTACTCTTCCCTGATTAGGCCAATCATCGAGTACAATGCCCCATTTGGCATGTACCTCACTAGACAGCTGCAACAACTACAGTGGCCACAGTACCTCACAAAGAGGATCCTAGGCCTTAAACACTTGTCCTATATGAACAGACTTAAAAAACTCCCAAGTATTCTCTGTCTGATATCGCCTACTTAGAGGTGATCTCTGCTTGACTTACAGAGCCATGTCTGACCCAGCTCTGTTAGAAATGCTACATCTAAAGAAATCCCAATCCCTCCAGACCACACACTCCAGAGACCTCAACCTCATTACCACAATCAACAGAACATGCTGGAGGGACAGGTTCATAACCCAGAGACAGCCCATGCTATGTAATAGACTTCCCTTACATGTCAAGCAGAGCACCTCACTGGCCCTCTTCAAGAGAAATCTTGATGAGTGGATGGGAAATAGAAAATTCACCCTGGGGATCACTCCAGTGGCTCTGCTCGACAGAGGCACTGGGAACTAAGGTCAGGTGGCACGATGCCAGGGTAATCCTATGGGCTAGGCTTGTAAAGGCTCCAGGGCCATTAGCTTAGTACACACCTATGAACCTATGTAGTGTGCGTCGATGGCCCACCCCCCCCCCCGACAGAACTTTACTTTATTAACAACCATAGTACATTACACTCAAACAGGAATTGATAGATTTTTCAAATTCCCTTGAGGTACTTTGTCAGAATAGTTGGGGGAACAAATTATTTTAACTAAGGAAATGATTATTTTGGCCTGGGATATGGAAAGCAAATGATCTAGACACAGTAAAGCTTTGTGAAGTTTAGTGCTGTTCACTGCCCCCCCCCCCCCAAAAAAAAGCAATTACTAGTAAATCAAAAGTAAAACCAACTGTAACAGAACTGTTGAATGTTTTACAGAAGATAAGAGAACTGCAGGTGAGATCTTTAGAAAATGGAAGAAATAAACTACAGAGAAATAAATGGAATCTGTGGGAACAAAACATACAGAATAATATTCAGGAAGAATGATATTTCAGTGAAGGCAAGGTTTGTTAAGACAACAATCATATCTGTATAATGTGTACAAAGGAAAAAATTATAATGGCTTGTTTTCTGTTTTATAACTGAATGTGTACTCATCATTATGCAGCGTGTGATGCTGATAGATGTTTTTAAAAAAAAAAATAATGTGTGCATTTGATCTGTTAGTCACCTGATTGAGTGATCTGCTCTGTGATATGAAGTTCAATGACTCAAGGAGACACAGTGGATCCTAAATTTTATGTCCATTATGAAGGGTAGGAATTGTAACTCAAACATATACTTGGATCTTGCTTGACTTTCTCACATCATGTTCAGTGAAGCCATGCCAAGTAGTTTCCCAGGCGATCCCTGTTTCAAGTACTAACAATTCATTGACTACCACTATTAAAGACTATGATCAAATCACAACGGCTAGCTGAGAAGCAAATAACAGCTGGACAGGCCATTGTCTTATCAGACCTCCCATGAACTTTATGTTAACTCCGAAACCCAGAAGGCAGTCAAATAAATGTACAAGAAATTCAAGACTAAGCCCTTTAAAAGACTCAATGAATACAAAGGATTTCAAATAATGTCTGCATGGAATATCTGCTCCTTCCATGGTGACATACATTCATCTGAAACAGACTGATTAAATGCTGCTTACTGAATTTTTTTAAGCACAATTTTACTTAGAAGCAAAACCCATACATAGCCCTATGCAGGAGTTTATGATAAATGGACAGGCCTGCTTAAATCTATGTCTAAATTTACCAAACTTTGCAGAAAGGTGCAGCAGTTAAAATGTTTATTTAATTACATAGTCAGCGACTTTAAAATCAATGGCCTCTTAACAGGTTGTCATAGAAATTAACAGTTTATGCATTCAGGCAAGGCTGTTTGTCATGCTCAGTGCTGGAATACACCTCGGAGAGATCATTACTGCCATCAGCTCAGCAGGGCTGAATCCATGGCTATATCAAGTATACCAGGACTGGTCTGATAAAATTATAGTATCATACAAGACCTCAAAGTGTAAAATCAGCGATTACTGCACTAAACGAGATTACATTTCATAGCAAACAAAGCTGGAATTTTAGCAGTAGTTCACAAAAGAAATTTAAAGAAAAAAATACAAGATGTCAAAAATAAATGGAAGCAAGGCAAAGTCAATGAATATGAGGTCATATACTGACGATATGACATAATAACCCGCTTTCAGGCTCCAGTTGAAATTTTTGGTCCTTAATCTCTCCTGTTCCATGCTGATCTCAGTCATGAAATGGGATTAACTGCATTTAAGCTACATAAAAGCAACACTGACAGATTCCATAACTGTTAGCCCTCTCATTTTGAAAGCTATCACTCGACATCTTATAACAGCTCTTTCTAATCATCCTACCATGATAAAATGATTTCAGCAAGCAGAGTAAGAAGAGCAAAACTGCAGAATGACACAGCATTTTGATGCAAAATTTAAAGGCAGAGGCCTAGAAAACTATGCTGAAGTCCTACAGTCTCATTCTCCGAATGTGGAATGGTGAGGAGATGTACGATACTGAAGGAATGTCCACACTATCACAGTCTTTAAAAATGAGGCAAGTCAGCATGCAGAAATGATCAAGATATTACATCATTGTCCAGTGCAATTAAAATTCTGGCCCATATTCTTCTATACCTTTACCTTCCTGTCACAAGCCAGCTTCTAACATAATTACAGGTAGATTCAGAACTTTACATATGACAATAGACTGAGGTTTTTCACAGTATGAAACAGTTGTACTTTAAAATGTCAGCATTGTTACTCCACTTTCTCTCTCAGACCACAGTTAGCCTTGAAGATGATCAGTAGAAAGACAAACAGAAAAGCAAAGTTAAGTACAAGTAGTCAGAGAGCTGTAAACTGTTAATGAATTTTAAGGGCCATTCTCTGAACATACTACCATTGTGGTCATACAAACTCAGTTGTTGTTGTCTTTCGGCTTTTCCCAGTTAGGGTTTGCCACAGCGGAACTCCGGTCCGCTGATTGGCAGTAGATTTTTCACGAACGCCGAGGTGCCAGCTCGACGTTCAACCTTCAATGAAGGCACGCCCATTTACGTATGTCTTTCAAACACCCATCCAACCGTGGGGAGGACATGCAGACTCCAAACAGAAGGCACTCCCTGCACTCCAGCCGAGAATTGAACAGGAGAACCTCTTGCTGTTTGGCAACAATGCTACCACTGCACCACCGCAGCATACGGTCATACAAACTCAGTGCAAAGGGAAAATGTTAAAAAAAACAGACCTTACCTTTCTTTTTATTCTGGACAAGCTACATTCAGAGCAGCCTTTTCATAGACATTTCCACAGTCGACACAATGTGGCACTAACATTTCAGCATATTTGCTGAAATGTACAGTGCACTTTAAGTGTTAACAAAATGAACATGAAAAACTATAGCATTTTCGTGTTTATCTTTGGAAAATTTTAGCCTTCTTAGTAGTGTTACTTTTTGTTGGTATGTCTTTACTGCATTCAGTTTTGTGTTAGCTGTTCCTACAAATCAAATCCTGTAACTGAAATTACATGACAGGGGATAGCAGCTAACTAACAATTTTCAATATTATGCTGTTCAAAATTTCTTAGGGCTAATAGTAAGTGGTCTGTTTGTAGCTGTCATATCTTTAAAAATATTAGTCCAAAAATGTATAGTTCTAGCATTCTTTAGAACACGTCATGAGTGACATCATAATTTAAAGTACATTATATGAAAATAAAGTTTCATAACCTTACAAAGCCCATTGCTTGGGAAAAAGTAACTGATCTGTCATCTCATTGAGTTATCGGACAAAATATTTAATAAAACATCTATTAAACAACTTGTATGCAGGTATATATCATGCAAATTTGGTGCTGCAGTTTTCGCCAGCATTTTGCACTTCAGTTATTTTATGTTTTACTAATTTAATTTGCACTTTCATTACTTCTGCGGCAATAAACATCTGTCATTCATACAGCGGAGCAACTGTTATGAAAGAGACTGCAGTGTCAGGCTTTCGGGAGGCCTAACTAGAGGGAATAGTGTTTGCTTTCACAGTTGTGCTGTAGTCTAACAAACAGTCTTTGTGTATCCAAATATAGCGACAAGCCAGGAAATGTTATATTGCATCTGTTTAGTCTCTAAATGTAATCTGCAGACCCGAATGTACTTTCAAGAGTAATTTTCACTAACAGTTATTTGAAGGGAAAATGCAAAGTAAAAATTGCTTGGTTAATCATGTTGGAATAAGCTTACATAGTTAGAGTGATATGAAGTTATAGTATGAAAGAACTGGGAGAAAAACAACCATGAAGGTAAAAAAAAAAAAAAAACATTGAGGGGCATCATAAGGGTGCCCTAGGGATTTCAGGGTTCCTGATGTGAAACAGATCCTCATTCATAAGAAGGTCAGGGTAACCTAAATCAATGAAACTTCAAAAAACAGGGAAAGTAAGGACCTGCAGTTTCTGCAACTTACCATTAAAATTTCTCAAGATGTATTTTGCTTTGTTTTTGTCTGTTGGTGCCATGACTTTGTTCTTCCTGTCTCGTTATTTATATTTTATGGAGATGAATTTGATATCTGCTGTTTTTGGAGATGAAAAAATACCACAGCTTATGTTGCCAAAATATTGCCACTGACATGGGGGAGAGTATTTCATATCTCTATCTTCTTTCTATTTTGTTTATTACAGCTGTTCCGCCACTTAACTTGGACTGTGACTGAAAAGATTTTGAGTAGTCATCTATCTTCAGAAAGAAACAGAAAAAAAAAATAAAAGCTACAGACTTCTATAAACTAATGTAACTGAGTATAACATTACACAGCTGAACAAACACAAGAAGAAGCACTAAATTATTTAGGTTACAGCATGCTAAAGAAATAAAATGCTGTTAATTACCCTTCTTGGTAGCTGTTTATTTTCCCTTGGTTCTGTTATTCTGTATACATAAAAGGAGAGTTTAAAGCCACGCATCAGACAGTAAGAGCAATGAAAGTGTATGAGGCTGAAATATATATAGTCTATGAAGAATGTCCGTATAACGCTGCTGCACATGTGTGATTAAGATGGAAGGACTGCATTTAAGGTGCTGTTGTATCATAGACTTTTTGTGTGGCTGTACATTCAGCGTATCTTCTGTATTTTTTGCCATATGTTATGAGCTGATCCAGGAATCTAGCATCAGCAGTGCTCTGAACTCTTGAATACTTCTTCAGCTGCACTACGGATTCAACAAACCGCCTGAGTAACCAACGCCTGTTATAAGGATCTAAGAAACAGAGGTGCCCAAATGACCTTGAACACAGACTATTGTTTTAAGTATGCATTTTCAGAGGAACAACTACTGTGGGGTGAAGGGGATAACCGCCCCAGGCACAACATGTTAAGGGGAGCATTTGGCAAATGCTGACCTGTGTTTAGTGCATTACTGGTATTCACTTCTGAATGCCAGTATTACATTTATGGTCTTAGAAAGAAAGATTAGAAGTAAGAGCCTTTTTTTGGTCCTGGAAAACGCCCTCAAGTATGAAAAGATTTTTTTTTGCTCCTCAACAGAATTGAAAGTTGGGGGGGGGGGGGGCACTAGCCAGATTGGGAAACACTACAGGATGCCAGAATTCCTAGATATAGCTCTGTCCATTTGTATCATGGGTGATGTAACCCAGAAGTTTTCCTTGTAGGTAATTTTTATTTTGGGTAGCCTTTTCTAGTCTGACAGTGGCATGTGGCATGTTGAACCAACACTGAGTGGTGGGAGGTATTGCATCCCTCCAGCTGCCATGATCATACTCCATCTTCTTAACTAAAATGCATAACAGCAGCATGATATGAAAGCTATTTTTGTATTGAAGTTTGTGGTTTCATTGAAGTGACCAGTTTTATGTTTTCTTCATCTTGGCATCAGCCATGGCTGCAAGTTGGCTGCTTTATCAGCAAGAAAAACACTTTGACCATGGAGAGGTAAAAAAAATTAAGTTATACTGTGTTGCTCTCAAAGAAAACACAAAAACACTGGAACATAGACATGATGGGCCATACCTCTCAACTGTACAGATTTTTGCCTCGTATTTTTGGTCCATTTTTTCATAAAATTGTGGATTTCTGGAAAATGAATGCAAATCATTAAAGTATGAATTTAGAAAATAATGACAGTCATTTCAGTTTCAGACTCCATGCCCTTCAGAAAATACATGCTAATGCAAAAAATATTTTTCCATCAACTTTATAAGTTTGTAAGAGTAATATGTAAAAAGTGTCCTATTTTTGGGCCTTTGTCCCACTTTTATTTATGGCTTTGTCCAGATTTCTTGCTCTAGGAGGTTGAGAGGTATGTGTAATACTTTTTATTGGAGTCAGTAATAGCATACACATTGCCATCAAAGCCCCATCTGGTCCACAGGGAATGCATTACATGAACAGGAGGGGCTTCTATTCTCTAAGCTGCCATATAAACTGTAATGCACAGGGCATCATTATAATGAGTCCAAGTGCCACCATGGGAGTTCTCATAATTCTCACTTCTGGCATGTCTCACCTCTACCAAAGGCTCCTCCAAAAAGATTTCTCACTGGGTTATTTAGTTAGTAGATGCAAACACAGGCTAGATAGGCAGGTCTTTATACACAAATACCATGCAAGCAAGGTGTAAGCCACACATAATATGTAGTTTGCTGTATATTGCAAATAATGACTGATATGTCCATGAGCCCTGGCTGATGACCCTACAACTTAACCCCTAGACCATGGAAGAAATACTTATAATGCAACACATGCCAAAACATATAATAAGAGTGGTGCAGGTGTTCAGTCTCCTCAAAGGAAGCTTACACTGCTTAGATATGTCAAGAGGAGTACAATACATTCCTGAAATATGCAATAAGAGTTTTGTCATGTATGGAATGCTGTGCAACATGACATTGCATAAATAGCTTGAGTAGGGCCACCTCTCCTCAGACTACTAGTATAAACAGGCTATACGACAAGAGAAAGAAATTAATGTCCAAGAACAAGAGGGAACTGTCTCAGCAGAGGAAGAAATCCCTCTCTGGCTTACAAAGAAACTGGAGATCTAATCAAATCCTCCAAAGCTAATTATGAAGCAAAAATAACCTCCCTAGTTAAGGATAATCACAAGGCATTCTTTAACTACATCTGAAAGGGAATACACAACTATGTCTTGAATTAGTTGTGGATGGCACCACCTATACTCAACCAGAGGTAATAGCCAACCTGATAGCTGATAGGTTTGGAGCAAACTTCACCCCCTGTCCCCTCCAGTCACCCCCCAAAGTATACCTGTCACCATTCCTCAGCATATTCTCTGAAGACAGCAGGTCATCTCTGCATTCTCCAAGGTCAAAAACATAGCATCAATGGGACCAGATAACATCCCAGGTTGCCTTTTAAACAATTTAAAACATGGCCTACCAGACCCATGTGAATCCCTGTTTAACCATGACCTAAGAAATAGCTATGTTCCAGTGGAACAGAGGACAGCAACAGTAATCCCTCTGCATAAATCAACCCACCCTGGGAATTATAGGCTCATAAGCTTGACTAACCTCATCAGCAAGGCCATGTAAAAATCATTATGGACCTTATTAACAAGGACAGAGGTAATCTTCAAACTCTGGACTCAACACAGTTTGGATTCGTTAAAAGTAGATCATGACTGTTAAATATGGTTGACTTCTTTGAGAAAGTCACTAATTCCCTAGACAAGGGAAAGACAGTGCTTACCACCTATCTTGACTTAGCAAAGGCATTTGACCAATCCCCTACTCGGGTATTATACAGAAACTCTCCTAGTTGGGAATTAACCCCTACACTACCAGATAGATAGCCAAGTGGCTTATTGACAGGTCATATACTGTCAAAGTGGGGGATTTCACCTCTAGCAAAAGACCAGTCACCAGTGGCGTACCACAGGGTCTGTGCTGGGCCCCTTACTCTTCAGGATTTATTTCTTGGATATCCAGGCAAACTTGGATGGCCTGTGGCTGACCATGTTCGCTGATGATTGCAAATTAAGAGCAATCAGTGAGTCCCCCAATGATGTTAATATACTGCAGACAGGGTGAATGCAGACAAATGATTGGTGCCAAAGCCATAGAAGCCAGGTTCATAAGTTGGTAGATTAAAGCTAAATGCAAGAAAAAATACATTTTTATTCCCTTTGGGAAAGCTGAAATCCCTGCTAATTACATTATAGACAGCACCTTCCTAAGTGTAGACCCAGTGGTACATGATCTGAATACTCAGGTTGATAGCAGTCTGAACTTTGATCAACACGTATCCACAGTAGCATCACATCTAGATCTAAGGATGTTATAATTCCATTATACTTGGCCCTCATCAGACCAATAATTGAGTATAGTGCTCCCTTTTAGATGCACCTCACCAAATACCTGCAGCAACTGGAGAGACGACAGGGGTTTCTCACCAAGAAATCACAGGATACACAAATCAAGTCTTACAATGAAAGACTGAAAGCCCTTTCACTGTATTCTGTCTCCTACAGGTTGTTAAGGGGTGACCTGTGCCTGGCTTACAGGGCATTCTCTGACCCGGCCCTAATGGAAATGCTACACATTTGTAAATCAAACTGCAAGTGGGTCACTCGCTCCAGGGATCTAAACCTAGCCTCTGACATGAACAAGTCAAGCTGGAGAGATAGACACAACTCCGAGAGACTGCCACTTCTCTGGAACAAGCTTCCAGTTCACATGAAAGAGAGCACTTCCATGACACTCTTGAAACGCAGCCTAGACCAATGGATGGGTGACTGCAAATTCACTCCTCAGGTGGTGCCCATGTCCCTTCTGGACAGAGGAAGTCAGTATTAACTACCATAGACCTTTACCTCTGTGGACTTCACTCACCTGATCATTGACAATTGGGGCAAGTTCGGATAAATATGGCTAGGCTTGTAAGGGGGTCTAGGGCTGTTAGCCTAGTAATCTCCTATGGACCTATGAAGTGGGGAGCATGCAGCAGCAGTACCACAGCCAAGGAAGGTGCAGACAGACTACACTGCAACACCAGCAAAGAGGCAGGGTCTTGTCCACTAGTCCCCACTCTGTAGTGGATCTGTCATAATGCTTTGTACCTTTTTCTTTGCTTGCAGTATCATATCAATAACCCTTCACAGAATCTGCTGCAGAAATCTATTATGGCAATCTGCCATATTTATATCCTGCATTGTTCTGCCAGATCTAGTCTTGCATACATGTCTGCAGCAGCTTTGCCCAAGAAGCACATGACATGTATATATTGGACCTTCAGTAGCACTTCATTTTCCAGGGCTATGAGTTTTCTAGATGCTGCTTCCTTGGGCAGTCACACCAATAAATGTACACTTGAGGGCAAAACATGTGGTGGCATCCGTATATCACTCTAAGAAATGGCCATACATATGGCCACCACTCCTCTTTAGGCACTAGAGTATGAGATATAAGTAATACTTTATATATCCTTCCTGCAATCCCTTTTTCCATGCTAGGACCCTTTGCTATCTCTATACTGGTGTTTTCTTTCCCTTATATGTCATTCCTAACTTCTTGCTCATTGTTCTCCTCATCAACTTATATCCACACACTCTGTCCAGCACTGCCCTTTCTACCTTTGTGTGTCTACAGCTCCTGTTTGCTGATGTTTTATGTTTTTTTGCCCATTACCTACCCTTCTCCCTCTGCCCCACCCACAAGCTTCCCATACTAACTTCCCCACATTGTGTGTGTATGTATATATATATATATATATATATATATATATATATATATATATATATAAATGTAGTTGTCTTTCGGCTTTTCCCGGTTAGGGGTCGCCACAGTGGAACTCCGGTCCGCTAATGATTGGCAGTAGATTTTCACAACCGCCGAGGTGCCAGCTCAATGTTCAACCTTCAACGAAGGCACGCCCATTTACGCATGTCTTTTGAATGCCCACCCAACCGCGGGGAGGACATGCAGACTCCACACAGAAGGCACTCCCCACACTCCAGCCGAGAATCGAACGGGAGAACCTCTTGCTGTGAGGCAACAATGCTACTGTTGCACCACCATGGATGATATATATCTATATATATATATCTATCTATATATGCATATATATATATATATATATATCTATATATATATATATATATATATATATATATATATATATATATATATATATATATATATATATATATACATATATGTACATATACATACATACTCACACACACACATCTACATGCATACACAAAAAAGTCTCTTTCATTAAAATACATATATATCCTTCCTTCCTTCTCCTGACCTTTCATACATTATGGTCACCTTTCTGTTTCCCTATGCGTTCTGTTCTTGTCTTTCCTACTTTCCTGTCAACCCCATTCACATAATGACCATGGTTGATATCAATTTGCAGACACATAGAGGTCTGGCCAATGGGCACTGTGCTGCCATTCTTGTGCCAGTCTAACATGTGATCCAGCTATGCCATAGTCCACTGCAACCATGACCTTGCACGGACTTGGCAGTGTTAACCTTCCCACTATTGATCTATGTCATGTAGCACTGCTTCTACCATTAGAATATTCTTCTCTCTTTACTTACGTGGCCGTTTGATCCCACTGCTGTTATAGTTCAGTGCAGTAATAACCAAAGAGTGGGTTTGGTATATTGGTGATTTACACACGGTTGGTGTGGTTTAATCATGATAACGAAGCCAGAGTGATCCAACAAAGGCAACTGTATGTAAATTTTCAATATACCACACCCAGTAGTCGGTTACTGCTATTATACAATGATATTATTTAAGAAATTACTTACTGCGTTGTTTTTGTATTCTACTGATTTGTTGATGTACTGTGCATGCGTATTGGACTTACATTCCCACACTTATGCAGTACATCAATGCTTTGGAAAGCAAGCAATGGAGAAAGAAATAAAAAAAAGAAACAAACTGTGAAATCCAGACAGTTTAGAGGTACAAGAGAGTCAGGGAAAATACAAGGAAAATCAGGTACATTTCTTTAGTTTTGTATAACGTACCTGATTTTCCTTGTGTTTTCTCTGCCTTCCATACATACTGGGTGACCAAATTGTTTTCTATTGTCATACGCTCGATTTACAACAGGCACACTGGTTGGGCTGACCAATCAGTGTGCAAGTTCTTGTAGAATACCTAATACATGTCAGATTTGCTATGTCACATAAAGCACAGATACCCATTCAAAAAATAGTGCTATTCAGGAATGCAGCTCTTATCTATGAAACCCAGCCATAGTCAGAATTATTACATTCAACTAAATATTCTAGAGATTCAGATGACTGGCCTGCTTAGAAAGTGAACTCTGTGCATATATTTATTTATTTTATTTATTTACATTTGTTGACTGGAGTGTCCGACTGGACGTAGGTCCATTTTCAGCGGAGGCCCGGGGAGAAAAGCTCCACAATTAAAATATACAGACAGTAGTTACATTGGATTTACATAGCAATTAACAATTACAAACATAGTTAAAGATGAAGAACATAGTACACCAGTAGACATCTAGAATCTTTATCTGCGAAGTGCATAACAGATATTAACAATTGTTAGAATAAGAACTTCCTGCTGTATAATAAGTAGTAGGCTTATGAGCATCTGAGCTTGCTATAATCAAGGTAGTTAGTGGGGTGGAAAGAAAGGTGGTGGGTGATATTAGAGTGGTAGTTGCAAGGGCAAATATATATGATGTCTGGAAAGAGTTAGGAGGCATAACTGACTATTGTAGGTGAACCATCCATTATACATATGCAGACCTGATACACTACTTATACACATTCTACATACAGCTAGGCAAGCCAGATTCATAGCATTATCATCTGCAAAAAATTATTTTAGATACTTTTGTTTGTTGTAAAGACTCCAAAATATATCTGACTTCAAGTATCATGGCGGGTCATGTCTCAGAAAATGATTCTTTTTGATCTACATCACACACATTTTTCTAATATACCATGCACCAAAGTTTCCTTTCGGAGGCCTCTTATTATCTAATTTAAGCTAGCAAATTTACTGCAGCTATAGAAAAATCTCTTAGGTAATCCCTTGGGAGCTCACACAATGTGGTGTTTGGATCATTCTTAACTTTCAGGTATTTTGTAGCCACTTCAGCATTTAAAAAAGGCCACTTTGAGTACTCCTTATCCAGATTTGAGTTAGTATGGAGAGGGTAGCCTGATACTATAGCACAGAACTGTACAATCCAAACAATATTTTGAGTACTGCTTTTATGTTTAGGGAATGGACAAGAGAAAACCCTTGTATTCGAGCAGTAATGCTCTTTTACTGTTTTTGGAGTAGGATGGAGGTAACACTCACTCTATACAAAATGGTACATAAATGGGGGTGGAGAAGATGTGCAATGAATGGAGAGAGTATGAATGGAGTAGTGAGGATGCAGGGATGCACAGTATGTGAATGGCATGGGAGCATGTGGAGACACTTGTAGGCCAATGATGTGCAGAGGAAGGGCCGGATGATGTGTTTACATGGGATAAGGAGGATGTTGAGGTACATAGTGTACTGAGAGTGAGTGTGAAGTATGTGACAGTGCATGGTGCATGTTAATGGGGTGGGTAGATTGTCGGGAGTCAGAGTGTGTGTGTGTGTGTGTGTGTGTGTGTGTGTGTGTGTGTGTGTATTTGACACAGAAAAAATGAGAGATGCATGGTGCAAGTAGATGGGGTGGGAAGGCTATGAGAAGACATTTGTGTGTGTCTGTATGAGGCGGGAAATTTATGACTAGACTGTGTGTGAATGGATCGTGGAGAATATGGAGGTACATGTGATGTACAGATGGGATGGGGAGGCTGGGTGCGCAGATTGAGTGTAGAGGATGTGGTGTCATATGGTGTGTGCATGGCTGGGACAGACAGAATGTGGGAACTGTTCCCTGTGGATGTGAACATGCTGTACGCATATGGGGTACGGATGAAAAGGGGGTGTATAGTGTAGATGAGCAGGGAGGATGTGGAGTTGCATGACATGCAGATATGGTGGGGGGATGGTCAGGTCAATGGCATATAGGTGGGAGAGGGAGGATGTGAGAGTGCATGGTATGTTGATAGGGTGTGAAGGCTGTGTGTGATACATGGGTGGGTGACTGGGTGCAGAGCATGAGGAAATGCATGTTTTGTGGATACAGTGAGAAAACTTTGGTTATCTATGACAGATATAAAAGCAGTGGTGAGAATGTAGGGATTACATGAGGAGTGGTGAGAATGTGGGGGTTACATGAGGGATGGTGAGAATGTGGGGGTTACATGAGGAGTGGTAAGAATGTGGGGGTTACATGAGGAGTGGTAAGAATGTGGGGGTTACATGGAGGGGCAGAATTAGAGGTAGAAACAAGGTGATGGTTTGCATGTTACTGATGCTGTGAAATGTTAATTAGTTAGTTTCATCATGTTTATGCTTTTAATGTTAATGAATGAATGCTTATCTGTGCTATCAAAGCTGCTTTCTATATATCTGTGTGTGTGTGTGAATGTGTAATATTAACAATATGATGTTAATAAAGATTGGTAAGGTAGTATTTTGTTAAAACAGGTGTGTAAGATCATAATATAAGAATGGAAGAGGAAAAGAAAGGTGAGGTACCAAGAAATTGTACTTCATATGTAAAGACAGACATCAAGATCAACTGCCACCCAATGGTAATGAGTTTTACAAGTAGCTGGATTCATGGAATCATGACAAAATATGACATTCTTTATAGAATGGCAATGACCTATCCATGAAGATGAGACTATAAACAGCAAAGCTGATGAAAATTATCACTCTAAATATGCCAATCCTAGTTTATTTAATTGACTGCAAGTAAATCCTTAAGTTGAAGCACTACTGGGCGTGCTTAAATAGTGCACTAATATAAACAGACACCAAAGAAAGTTCCATTTCATGGAGTAAGAAAAAGGTGATAAAACATAAGCAGTCAAAATTTCAGAGCAATCCCTCATTCTTTCCTAAATACTGCTCAGTTCATTAGTTTACCACACAACCATAAGAAGTGAAGCTTGACTTTATTATCTGCGCCTCCTATAAATGGCCTTGCATGTGAGATTTAGAAATATGCAGCTGTCATTCTGATGAACAGCTGTGCTGAAAGGCAGCTGCATGCAAAAGCACATCTGTTACTCAATGTAAATTACAGACATACTTTTAACAATTAAGGGCACCATCCATATGCATTATTCTAGTCTTTTCTATAGTCACTGGCCTCACTTTGAGCTTAAGTGTCTGTGAGCCAGTGGTAGCATCTAGAATGAAAACAACCCACTGCCTGCCACTTCTTGCAATACCCAAAGAGTATGGGTTATCCTTAATGTGTATATTACAGTATATCAAATGCTACTTCAAAAATTCTGATTTGCTGCTCAGTGGATACCAGTTCACTTCAGAAAACTGCCTTAATTTAAATAACTGAATGAGATAGTCCAGAGAATTGGCATTTGGAGCTGTTGCTCTCTCTCTCTCTCTCTCTCTATATATATATATATATATATATATATATATATATATATATATATATATATATCACAAAGAGAGTTTGTGTATAATACACATTTTCCTGCATTGTACACTTTAACACTCTATAGTATAAGAAAAACAAATGGCAAATGAAAGTAAAAAAAAAAAATATGTATATATATATATATATATATATATATATATATATATATATATATATCCATATATGTATATGTATGTGTGTGTGTGTGTATATATATATATATATATATATACATACATACACACAGATATTAACATTTACAAAATGTTCAGTTTTATATAAACACACAGTGCAGATACACACAACTGTTTTTATATATATATATATGTCTCTCTATATACGCACACACACACACACACACACACACACATATATATATATATATATATATATATATATATATATATATATATATATATTTACAGTCATACAGTTTACAAGAGCAAACAGTTTTTACTGTTATAAAATAATGAACAGTCATATGAGTGAATGTTCTTTCCAAAGAAGTTATTGTTAGCATCCTTTTGTATGAGGTAGCAGTACAGCACTGTAAGGGAATTTGGTGTGGGGGGTGCAGTAATGAGGTCACAGTGCAGTAATGTAAGGGAATTTGGTGTGCAGGGTGCAGCGGCACATGCCTCCCCATAAAAAAAAAATAGCTTTAGATTAGCTTATTTTCGATCATATCAGATTCACTCTAAAATAACCCCTCTTTTTTCCATTCATCCTTTTGAGCATTCAGTATTTCACAAGACCGAGCTGAACTGAGGTGGGCTACCAGCCACAACTCCGAGCTGAGATACCAAACGACTACAGGCTGCTGAGCTTCCTAAAAAATATAAGTTGCCAGTTTTTAGCTTGATTATACTATTTACTTCACTTTTTATTGTCTGCCACCTACTTTAATACTGTATTTATATACTGCGTACTGAACTGCACTGTTGTACTGCAATCGTCTGCCTTAGTGTCCCTGTTAAATCATATTTTATTGCTGTTTTCACTGTTTGCAAAGCCCTTTTTGCTATTTTCACTCTAAGTAATTGCTGGTACCTTTCACTTCTTGCAAAGCAATCTGTTCTTATTGTTCATAGGTTCATTTGTGTGTACTAGGCTAATGGCCCTGGAGCCTTTACAAACGTAGCCCATAGAAGTGCCCTGGCATCGTGCCACCCGATATTAGTTCCCAGTACCTCTATTAAGTAGAGCCACTGGAGTGAACCCCTGGGTGAACTTTCTATTTCCCATCCACTCATCAAGATTTCTCTTGAAGAGGGCCAGTGAGGTACTCTGTTTGACCATACCTCTCAACCTGGAAACATCAAAAATCTGGACAAGGCCCGTGAAAAATAGGTACAAATCTGTACACTGATTAACATAACATTTGCATACATAATTTTGTAACCCCGCCCACACCAATGGAATTGTGGGATACCAACATTCAGATGCAAACTGAAGAAGAGACAACCAAAATATGGCCCCAGAGCCCCCTGCAGCCATTCCAGTGTCCCATTACCTGGCTATTTCGCTCCATTTACCATAAACACTAATGTACATACTGCTTTACTTCTACAATGATTACTTGGATTTTATTTTACATTTTATAGCACAAACACTAACAGACGTCTGATAAACAAAGCAATACAGTCTCACATTGAAAATAGACTTAGCATTAAAACTTCCCTGCCCTTGAAACTCACATTAATTTTAACAGACTTGAAACACACATCCAAAGAAAAATGCAGCATCTGGCCAGTGGCAGATAAAGATTAATTTTGTGCCGTTTTCAAATCATAGGCCCTTTGCACACAAAACAAGAAACATACACGTGTTCTTTGATACACCTTCCTGACTTTAAATTATATTCCTTGTATAATACAGCACACTTGTTAGAGCACATTTTAAGTGTATTGTTTGAACATTTTTCCAGTAATCAGAGAAGCAAAATGCATGAACCAATAATGACAAAACTGCCCAATTCAGAATATTTCCAACATAAAAGTTTGCTCAAACATCTACAATCCACCAGTATCAGTAAAATGCACAATCTCTACAGAAGTCAGTCATCAAAATAATTCCACATTAGAGATCTGTAACTAATTAAGAGGTTGCTAGCAAACAACTTTATATTTCATTGTTTTATCTACAAAAAGTGCCTCTTGTCCTTGATAAATAAATTGCCTTTGTTACATAAAAAAAGATAAGCTAGTAATATTTCAATAGGGAATGGAGTGGCATCATTTCACTGCTGTTCTGACTTACCTCATAGCAACAGTACATACATCAATCATTTGAAAAATGATTGCACCTAACCTGTCCTCCAGATATTACTCATTTAAGCTGAAGTGTCTTCACACTGTGCAGTTACATTCAGTATAACAAAGTGCAGCAAATAAACTACTAATATACTTTTCTTATCTTACTGCTAACAAGGAAAGCTGACCTTGGGGCAAACTGTTCTGTGCCTGTGTGGATATATACCAACTCAGTCTTGCAAAGCAGACTGAAAGATTCATTATACTTCAAGACTCAGGCTAAGATCTGACACTTTTGAATCATACAAGTTACAAACAATGTTAAGAATTTCACTTAAATGGCTACAGAATGGGGTAATAGGTTCATAGGTTCATACTAGGTTATCTGCCCTAGGGCATAAGCCTAGCCAGAGTGTGTATGGCTTTCGCCACCCATTTTAAATTAAGTTTGCTATGCCCTTTTTCGAGGTTATTATACTGTGTCTGTGCCTCTGTCTAACAGTGACACAGAAGTGATACCCGGGGTAAACCTACGATCTCCCATCCACTCATCAAGATTCCTCTTGAAGAGAATCAATGAGGGACTCTGCCTAACCTGGACTGGGATTTTATTCCAGAGTGAAGGGAGCCTCTATGTAGACATAGCTTTTCCCATTTAGTATCCTAGTTCCAAGCTTTACAAACTGTTTAGTTGCTATTACTTACCTAGGGCAAATGTATACAAATCTCAGCACCTTGCACCATATCTACAGTGTGGGAGCTTTGCTTCTAATCTATGGGTTTATACAGCTGCATTTTTGTTTAGCAGGTCAACAGTTATGTTGGTGCCACACCTCTCAACCTTTTAGTGTAAGAAATCTGCACAAATCCTACAATAATGGGGGGGACAAAGGCCCAAAAATAGGGACAGATTTAAAATATTTTTCTTATCAACTTAAAACGTTGCTAGAATACATGCATTTTCTAAAGTATATAGTCTGAAACCCAAATGTGCGTCATTATTTAGTGATTTCAATCCTTGGTGATTCACCAGAATACCACATATTTTATAAAGAACAGATCAAAAATATGAAGTACAAATCTGGACATTGTGCAAAAATCTGGATAGTTAAGAAAGCTGCAGCTTATACCACTGATTGGCATCACTTCAGTCATATTATGTTGCCATTACAAGACCATATATGTTTCTAGGACCCACCCCCACCCCATGGCTTTTTTAATTTAAGATAATTAAAGACGAACAATCATTACAAATAACCAATGATAACAATACCACTAATAACATACAAAACTGAAAGAAACCCCAGTCATTCGTTACTATACTCCTTATTAGAACCTTTCCGCCTTACAATTCTTTAAACTACACCTATAATACTCTTTCCTTCTGTCTTAATTTTTTCTATTCCTTTTACTTCCTCTGGCCCTCTGTGAACTGTTGTTCCACATGTCCCCGTCACAGCATGCTTACCTCTCCTTGAGTTCCTCAATTCTCTGTTCTTCTACCTCATTATACTACATCCCAATTGTTTCCACTTGTTTTTGACGATCCAAGATCACTTGTTAACCACAGTATGCTTGCTATACTAATGAGAGAGTAATACCGTAATCTGCCGTTGCATTCAACACGTGTAATGGAAACAATTCAGTAGTATCCTTTGTGAAAGGGCCCTTTTCAGTGGAAGCTATCCAATTAAAAATACACTGAAAAACTGAAAGGCAGGCACTCCTACTTTTGAAGTACAAGCAGCACAGCGTACCACTGTTTTTCAAAAACTGAAAGGCATATTGAACAAGAGAAGAGCTGATTTAGACAATTTATACAAAACAATGTACGTTTTCAAGTTCTCATATACAGGTGTTATTTTTACGTAAATTAATGATATCAAAAGTCCGATTCTCGACTACTATTCCAATACAGTACAGTGTTCAGTCACCCTCGCATGGATGCAAGTTTATTTACAAACAGATGAACCTAAATGCAGGATTAATGACGCATATTTGAAGTGCTAGAATCAAGAAAATAACATCTCAGCAAGCATGTGGAAAGTACGTTAGAAATTCAGTGTGTTTACACAGCTGTCAGTCACATTTCTGTCACCTGACAGCCATCGCCATGTGCTTAGTAAAGAAGGAAAACATCAGACGAAAAGAAGCTTGCCTACTACTGAAATGCTGCATAATCAGTACACCTAGTCTAATTAATTTAACAGTAATAAAAGGAACAGTTTTACCTTTAAAGGCCCTGCGTTTCCACAGCCATGTTTCCCTTTTCCATAAGGAGCACCTCCATGGGATGATCCCGAGCTGTTGCTGCCGGTCCGGACCTGTCTCTTCTATCCCCGCCAGGCCCTGATCTCATACCTGCTCTGTCCCTCATTTCTACTGATACGATGCTGTCCCAATCCGCCCCTTCGCCGTCCATCACCACGGCTTTCTTTAGACATGTCTGTCTGTAAGCGAGTTAAGTATACAACCACTCTGTCATGTAAATAGACAGGACCGTAGCCATAAAGCTATGGTTCTTTCTCTCTCAGCCTGCAGCCCAAGCCCCAAAGCCAAAGTCCATTGGAAAATTTTTGAAAAGCCCATTCGCAGCATTGCAGTACTTAGAAAAAGAAATAATAAGCGCATTCTCGGCAGCATTAGTGCTGCTACTGTTTAATTTTCATTTCCCGCCTGCTCATAGCCAGCCAGAAATAATGACGTGAGCTCCTTGAGCTCAATTCCGACTGGCTGGTAGCGTTGACGGCGCTGACGTCATCGCGCACGTGATGACGTCAGCTCTGACAGTGCTAAAATTCAAAACATAAAAAAAAGAAAGCAAAAAAATCGGAAATGAAGGGGTGCCACTCGGGAATCGTGGCATCCCTTCATTTTGACCCCAAAACTCGGTAAAAACCGAGTAATTCGGGACGGTTGGGAGGTCTGTGTTTGACATGTATGGGAAGTCTATTCCAGAGCATGGGCAGTCTCTGGATTATGAACCTGCCCCTCCAACATGTTCATTTGAGGTCTCTGGAGCGTGTGGTGCAGAGGGATTGGGATTTCTTTAGATGCAGCAGTTCTTACAGAGCTGGGTCAGACAAGGCTTTGTAAGTCCAATAAAGATCTCCTTTTAGTAGATGATATGAAACAGAAAATACCTGAAGCTTATTGAGTCTGTCCTTGTAGGACATGAGTTTAAAGCTTAGGGTCATCTTTGTGAGGTACTTTTGTGGCCTTTCCAGCTGTTGCATGTGTCTAGTGAGGTACATGCCAAATGGGACTTTATACTCAATGATTGGCCTAATGAGGGAAGAGTAGAGAGAGAGTTGATGACCTTCTTCTTGGATGCAAAACCCTTGGTAATGAGATGTGCCACATAGAAGACATTTCTGACTACAGTGACAATGTGGTGGTCGAAGTAAAGGTTGCTGTCAACCTGTGTCCCCGGATCTCTTATAACGCCTTAATTGTTCAGTGGGCTCCCATCGATGTGGTAATTGGTGGGGACTGAGTTTTTTGGCATTAAGCTTAAGGCCATGGTTTCGACAGCAGTCATTGGTCTCAGTGAGGCCTTTCTGTAGGATGTCTACATCACTTAGGGAGTTAATAATGGATCTCAGCTTGCAGTCATCTGTGAACTTGGTCAGCCAGAGTCCCTCCATGTTGGCCTGGATTTCTAAGAATTAGATGCCAAACAGGAGAGGACCCAGCACTGATCCCTGTGGGACTCCACTTGTGACTGATCGGCAGTCTGACTTGGAGTCCGCTACTTTCACACTGTGGGTTCTATCTGTGAGCCATTTTGCTACCCACCTAGTGGTATAGGGATTGATGTCTAGTTTGGTGAGTTTATCAATAATTCCTGAGTGGAGAATGGTATCAAAGGCCTTGGGCAGATTGAGGTAGGCTGTATGAACTGCCTTGCCCACATCCACAGCTCTGTTGACTGACTCAAAGAAGTCAACCAGGCATGATCTTCCTTTCACAAAATCAAATTGCGTGGGATCTAGAGTTTGGAGATTCCCTATATCCTTCTTAATTAGGTCCATGATGATGCGCTCCATAGCCTTACATATCAGACTCGTCAGACTAATGGGGCGATAATTCCCAGGGTCTATAGTCGCTCCCCCTTTATAGACAGGGATGACTGTAGCAGTGTGCTATTTGGTAGGGACAAAGCCTGAGGTGAGGCTGTAATTGAACAGGTGGACTACTCTTGTTTCTCCTGCCAACCTTGTTGACTTGGGTCTCCTGAGGCAGTGTAGCAAGACTGCTGCAACTAACACAGTTCCCACAGCACCCATGACACATACCAACATTAGTGTCTCACCTACCAAGCCCATAAGACATAACACTCAAAAAACAATTTTCTTGTCATTGGAGACTCCATAGTGAGACACACGGATGTCCTACTCACCAGGCTGGACAAGGAGAAAGTCATGATTAGCTGCCTGTCCGGTGCCAGGATTTGTCAGATCATGCATGCACTTAGGCCTCTCAGCAACAAGTATTATTATGGCTCTGTAATCCAAAATTAGGCACCGGAGACCAGCAGTTCCAACACACAAGTGATTTAATGTTCAAACACAGCAAAAGGAACACACATCCACAAATAACATAAACACTGATAAAAAGACTTCCCCTTACGTTTTCGTCTCATAGAACTTCATCAGATGGGCAAAAACATCATAGTTACCTAGTTAAATAACTTTTCCTATTTAAATAGACCAATGAAATCAGTGATTCAGTTAGTTTCCAAGAAACAGAAAGAGTGGATTCTAAACTGCATGTGACAGTCTTACTAGTCTAGCACCATCTGGTGGACAAATAATAAAACACATGAAAATGTATATAAATTATGTACTGTCATAGTTCATGTTGGAGTAACAACCTGAGATGTACCTCAGTGGACTATATAAAGAGAGAAATGATTGAGCTGTCTGAGTATGTGTCCCAGACAAATATGCTCCTAGCCTTGAGCAGCATGCTGCCCTCACATAGAATGATACCACAGTATAAACAAAAAATGATTGATTTCAATAATTGGCTTAGTTTTTGGTGTCATTCAAAGGGGATGTAATTTCTGTCAGCATGGGATGATATGGTCAACAAACCTTGATGCTTTGCAAGTGACAGTTTGCACCTGACACCACTAGGCTTTCAGCTGCTAGCAAAGGCTCTTGCCTCCCCCATAGTGCCTTTTTAGGCAAGGTCTTGAAAACAAACTAACCAATGTGAATTTTGCCACATATAACTACTATATTAGGAATAAATTCCTAACTAACCTGCGCAAATCTGAACTAACCAAACTCGAAGCTTGTTATAATAAAATTGCCAAGTTTGCCACTGATGCCCTATACAGAACAGATCACGGTACAGCTCTTAAACAACTAGAATGGCTAGAACTTCCTCAGCTACTATGCTTTCATCAGTTAACTTTTGCCCACAAAATATTGCATCAACCAGACAAAACTCCTGCCCTCCAAAAACTATTACAACCATACATCACTTCCAGACCCCTCCGCTCAAACAATAAATTCCTACTAGACACTACCAAAGCAAATAACACAGCTTGAGAATCACTCATCCCTAACATATGGAACAAACTGTCCACCCAAATTACTACCTGCTGCTCTTTAACACAGTTTAAAAAACTCCTAAAACTACACCTGAAAGACTCCTGACTCTGTTCTTGTAACTGCTCTGGATAGACCTTTAACTGCTTAACTCTACATCTCTAACTTTGTATCTCATCGTCCTCCCAATAAATCCTAACTGAGGCATCTGTCCTCTCCTCTCAGGAGTCTCTTTTTCTTCCCAGGCGTAACAAATGACTTGTATAGATATGTACATACTCATACTGTAATGTTTATTGTACACGTTTATCTAAGACATTTTACATTTACCTTTTTGTAACTTTTATGTTTGACACTTTGATTTGCTTGCAGACAAGCCTTTTTTTTCTTTTGCAGTGTATGTAAACTTTATGTTTTTGTGTAAGTCTTATATTACCTGTAACTGTAACTCAAACTTGTAATTTTGCTTCACTGGAGCTTTTCTCCCCAGGCCTCTGCTGAAAAAGGACCTGTGTCCAGTCGGACTTTCCCAATAAACAAATGTTAAATAAATAACAAAAGAAGCGTTATACTGCTAAACGTTAGCAGCTTAAACCAAAAACTGCTCACACTGGTAGCAATTCTATCATTGGAAGATGTAGATTTCTGTGCAGTCAGTGAAACCTGGTTCAAGGCCTCCGAGAGTACCCCAGACTTGCAAGGCTACAATGCCTTCCACACCTTCAAACCACAACATAAACATGTGAAAACCAAAGGAGGGGGTGTTTCCATCTATATTAGGGATAAATTCACCTGTCGTTTAGTAAGACTGGACAACTCCATGGAGTCACGCCACATTCAGGTTACTGTGGGTAAGACCCCCATTCCAGTCATAGACAGTTATAGATCCCCCTCCATGGGTCATGATGCATACAAAACCTACTTGACCAAATTGGAGTCAATCCAAATATTGTTGAAAAATCTGGTTATGGGGGATTTCCATTATCCCACCATCAAACAGGAAACCTAATCTAGCCCAAACTCACTAGCACCAAAGTTCCTTGACTTTGTTAATTCAAATGCCCTGGAACAAATTGTTCAAACACCAACAAGAGGAACAAACATACTAGATCTTGTCCTCACTAACATGTCAAACAGATGCACTGCCACAACTGTCTGACCTTCATTAGTTAAATCTGACCATAAATCAGTCAACTTTGAGCTGGTACTAACACCAGAACTCACAAGGGGTGAAGTCAGACTAAAAAACTTCACCAAAGCAAACTATACCCTCCTGAGGATAAATATAAATGCATTCCAAGCCCCATCCCCAGCTGAAAGTGGTAACTACACGGAAGCTTACACTAAAGCCCTGTACAATAACTTGCATACGTGCATAGACTTGGCTGTTCCAGAGAGAATCATAGCCAGAGACCCAAGCAAAAACAAGCCACCCTAATGGACATCCAGCATGAACAAACTTTACAACAAACATAAAAAGTTGCTATCCAAGAAAACCAAGGTGACAACAATGGAAAAGCACCCTCCTCAGCCTCAACAGGCAAATAAGACAACATGTCAAATCTTCTAAGGGGACCTTTGAGAAAAACCTAGCTAGGATAGCCATAAGGCCTTTTACAGCTACGTACATAGCCTAAAAGGTAGTACCCAAGCATGTGCTGAATTTGTGACTAACGGTATCACACACACACTGACCCCGCACAGATAGCAAACCTGCTAGCTGATAGACTTGGCGAAAATTTCACTGCCTTATCGCCTCCAAACTTATCAAAAACCATACCCCACCCCACCCCCCCATATCTGAAGAGCAGGTCATTAAAGCCTTGTCGAAGGCAAAAAACACAGCCTCTATGGGACTAGAGCATCCCAGGCTGTCTTCTAAACAAGCTAAAACATGAACTAGCATCACCTTAAAGTACCCTATTTAATCATAGCCTAACCACAGTGGCCTAGCAATAGACCTGGGGAATTATAGACCCATAAGTTTGACCAGCCTCATCTGTAAGGCAATGGAACGTATGATAATGGACCTCATTAATAAAGGCATAGGTGACCTCCAAACCCTAGATCCAACCCAATTTGGCTTTGTCAAGGGCTGATCCCACCTGTTATACTTGGTGGAATTCTTTGAAAATGTGACCAGGGCCACTGATGAAAGCAAATCTGTGCACACAGCATACCTGAACTTGGCAAAGGCTTTCAACAAAATCCTGCACTCAGACATTACCGAAAAGCTTAGCAAACTGAATGGAAACTCATTTGTTGTAAGACGGGTTGCCAACTGGCACACAAACCACAGATACGCTGTCAAAGTGGGTGACTCCACATCAGCCAGAATACCTGTCACCACTTAGGTGTTACAGGGGTCAGTGCTGGGCCCCTTACTATTTGGTATATACTTCTCAGATGTTCAGGCCAAAACTAAGGGATTGTGGTTCACCAAGTTGTTGGACACCTGCAAACTAGGTGCAATTACTGAATCCCCAAATGATGTCAGAATACTTCAGGAAGGTCTTACACAGACCAACAACTGGTGTCTTAGTCACGGTCTCAAACTGAATGTGAAGAAACACATCATCATTCCCTTCGGCAAAAACAATGTCTCTTCAAACTATCAAACCAATAACAATACCCTAAGTACCTACGAAGTGGTAAGTTAACTGCAATCTTAACTTTGATCACCATGTGTCTACTGCAGTAAGGAAGGCTTTCTATGTAGCACACTTGATTAGTATAGGCTTTGTCTATAGAGCAATGGAGGTTATAACCCCTCTTTACTCATCATTAATCGGGCCCATAATTGAGTATACTGCCTTGTTAGGCATGTGCTATACAAAGCAATGCATAAATTGGAGAGACCTCAGAGGTTTCTAAGAAAGATCATCAAGGGACTCCAGCATGTGCCTTGCACAGACCGACTAAAGTCCCTGTCACTATACTCTGCATCATATAGAATTCTTAGGGGAGACTTAATGCCTGGCTTAAAGAGCACTCTCAGACCCAAGCCTAATGAACTTGCTGCACATCCATAAATCAAACAGGACTAGGGCTATCCATTCCAGGGACCTGAATATGGCCTGCGACTTATATAGGACATGCTGGAGGGATATATTTGTCTCCCAGAAACTGCTGCATCTTTGGATTAGGCTACCAATTGATGTTAAACAGAGCACCTCTATGACGCTGTTCAAAAGGAACCTGGATGAGTGGATGGGGCAACCTAAATTCTTACCAAGGATAGCACCCACAACCCTCTTGGATATGGGCAGCCATTACTAAATACAATCCTGGGTACCAACTAGCATTTCTATGGTATTACATTTGGATGAAACAGCTAGGCTTGAAATGACCTCTGGGTCAATAGACTAGTAAACTCCTATGATTCCATGATCCTATGATCCTACATGGTTACATTTCATGTGGCTGAGCCGTTGTTATGGGACTTATGGACTGTTGATCATCACAGTACAGAAAAACCCACTTCATCAACTGCGAGAACCTTGAAGGGCAAGATTTGCTACTCCCCCCCCAAGATGTATGCTAAACCTCATTCCTGAGGGTCACTGAGTCAAGGTTCACAGGATTGTGCTAGATGGAGTGCGAGCTGATTTATGGCAAGTGGGCAGCACACACACCTTCTAAGTGTGTGTGTGTGTGTGTGTGTGTGTGTGTGTGTGTGTGTGTGTGTGTGTGTGTGTGTGTGTGCATCTCCCCCATACATGTGTGTTGGAGGGGGGGGGAATATAACTTGTGTAACATCCATCTTTTAATAAAGGTACTAACTAATAAACAGTTAGATTTCAATTATCCATACGCCATACATAGTTATTTCTATTTTAGTATACCTGTTATGTATAATCAACATAATCTACTGCTTCAGAAATTAGTCTGAAATCCAAAACAGAACACTATGACACAAAGAAAACACAGTAAAACATAAGAAAGCCTTTGGCCTTCCATATTGCTTTTTATTTTAATCATGTTTAATAGTTAAATGTTAAGATCGCAAAAATAATGTGTGTGTAAAGATATGACTATGTAAATTGTGCCCCAAAATGTGGAAAAGGTAAGGAATTCTTGGTGTGTGAGATCTGAAGGCATTTTCTTTTCAGCTGTAGGTGGAAGGAAGTGGCAGGTAAAGGAGGGTGCATTAATCTAACAGTTTAAATGTAATTATATTTGTTATGTAGTGATGGGGATTGTGTCTGAGTTCACTGAGCTGGCTACACTTACAAAAAACTGACATAAATACAAGAAGTCTGCTGCTTGTAAGGACAGAATACTCCCTGTGACAGCAGAAAGGAGTCTAAGTAGGGGTTCATGACATGTAAAAGACAAATGTGAAATCTTCAACACAAGCTCAGTGACTATGATTTACAATGAAAACCCAGCACATTAACAGAATATTATTTTATGTGGGAATTTTTAGTTTAACAATGTTTCTCTCACTGAAAATGCAGCACATTGAATATTCTTAAACAGCAAACATCCTTTAACGGGTTTATATCACATAATTGAAAGTGTATAATCTCAGAGCAGACAACATCGAACTTAAAACCTCGACCCACGAAAACATCGAGCAGCTGTTAATGGCAGTTACCAACGGGGACATGACACGAAGTGTGTAGGCAGGGGGGCAAGCTTCCCTGCACCCCGCACCCCCACCACTACTTAAATATACCAACTCCAAGATCGCGCTACAGTGTAGGAAATGGAACTGTTCCATTTCTGCACTTCAGTGCACTGAAGTACGATCTCAGAAGTGGTATCCGTAAGTAGCAGGGGGTGTAGGGGGTCTTCCCCCTGCATGGAGCAAGTTGTTTTTCATCAACACTCCACGTCTTGTTTTTTTCTCCGTTTTGATGTTTTGCAGTTCGAGGTTTTCTGTTTCAAAATTATGCACTTTCGATGATGCGATATACATCCTCATTCAGCATTCACATTTTTAGTTTAAGTGCAATAATTTTGTTTGTGATGCAAAAACTCCTGAAATAGCAGTTATTCAGTCTGCCATGAAGTGGTTTGGTGACATGTATAGTTGTTCTCATAGCATAAACAGCATTCTGATTAGTTTGCTGTATGTCATTTCATTCTTATGACTCATCAACCAGGCAGTTGATGCTCAGAATTAAGGCTGTGAGCTGTGGTTCTTGTAGCACAGGGTTTGAGTCCTGCAGACCTCATTTGCCTACTGTGTGACCTTCAGCAAGTCACTTAACAAGACACTGGACCTGGTTGCCCCTGAAAAAAGGACCATGTGCCCAGTGGACTTTCCTGGTAACAAATGGGTATTATCATCAAGCAGAAAATGAAAAGCACACAGATATCTGCAATGACAAAATTATTTATACTATGCAACTGATTATATAATAGGTTCTCTAACAAATAAACTGCTGCCATTTTGTTTTATTTGGAGACTAAGGATTCAGGTTCTGTTATTAGGCACTCAGAGTAAAATGAACAAGTCACAAACTCAGAAACCATACAACTATACTGTTTATTAAGGCAGCAGAGCTGTTGTTCTGTACTGCAATACTCTGTATCTAGTGATTCTTAGTGAGTATTAGGAATCTGTTTGAGGTTCCTTAACAGTGAGGCTCCAAACCAGCCAGTTTACATTATGAGAGTCAAAGTCTGCACTCTTGTGGCAGGAGACAGCTGATTTCAGCTATGTGAGCAGGAAATTGCTGGTAGAAAGCTTATTGTGTGCTTACCTGATTGGCCTTGGGCATAGTTAATGTAAAGCTTGCTTTTTTCTGATTGCATATAAGCCATGCATTTGCATGGATCTGCTCTTTACACAGTGGTGGTTAGTGGTGCCTTGCATATAAGCAATCACCAGAAGTTGAAATTTCCCTGTAAAAACACCTTAGAATTTTACCTTAGTCCCATGTTACTCATGGGGCAGCTAGTTTTCAATTTGAGCAGCATAAATGCATTTAGTTAGGACTATTTAGGTCTACCTTATCTTATTATACCACCCAGGACTATTGCTGCTTAGACAGCATCTGGTTTGGATGCTGGGCAGCATCACTGGTTAGGTTGGCTGCAAATGATACCAGGTAAGCACCCTTCCCTCATCCAGTTACAGACACCCTCTACTCCTATTCCTTGAGAGTACACGTTAGGACCTGCAACCATGGATGAGCACTTTCCTGCTATGTCTGCATCCAGCTTAGTGGACCATGAGCATCCTGAATCAATGTAACAATCGCCTTATGTACACTGACAACCACTTAATTCTTCAACAGACAAATGCAGTATGTGATAGAAACACTTAAACACTGACACTGGAGGCTAGATTCTTACATACAGACACAAAACCAACAAACAGGTTGTCAGCAACTCACACACACCACTCACCACACCTACAAAGGACCACACACACACACACACACAGATACACATATGCAGAGGTACTCACATGTAACTTTCCAAAACCTAAAAGGCTTCTCAGGCACAGTCCTCATAAATGCTGCATGCACACAAACAAGACAATTCCCAACACAAAACATAAAGCCGCATCTCATTGTGTCTCAACTACCAAGCCCATAAGGTGATACAGTGCAAAACCCAATATTCTGGTCATAGGAGACTCCATTATGAGACACACTGATGTCTCGCTTAACAAGCTGGATAAAAAGGTTATAGTTAGTTGCCTGTCAGTGGCCAGTATCTGCCAGATAACTCGAGCATTCGCATCACTTACCTCTTAGTACCAGTATGACTCAGTCATAGTCTATGTGAGTGTTAATGAATGGAGACATAAGTCCGTGGACTATATGAACAGAGATATGACTGAGGTCTCAGAATATGTGTCACAGGCAGATATGTGCCAAGCAATGAGCAGCATTCTACTGTTTCCAAAGATAACGTCACAATACCAAAAGAAAATGATCGACTTTAACAACTGACTTACCTACTGGTGTCATTCTGAAGGTGTCTAATACTTGTCAACCTGGGTGGATATGGTTGACAGGCCACATTGATGTGCCAGAGATGGACTTCACCTGTCACCTCTAGGCTTTCATACATTGGCCAAAACATTATCCACTCCTATAGTGCCTCTTTTAAGCATTGCCAAACAGACAAACCTTCCAACATAACAAAAACTACTCAAGACAAGCTAAAGGTATTAGTGCTCAGTGCTAGGAGCCTCAACAAGAAACTGCACTCCCTAAAACTTCTCCTCACCCTGGAGAATGCTGATGTCTGTGTAGTTCCTGAAACATGGTTCAAAGCCACGGAAAGGATTCCAGCAGTACATGGCTCTAACGCAGTTCATATGTTTCAACCACCTACTAAACGTGAAAGAGTAAAAGGCAGAGGTGTAGCTACCACCACAAAAGATAAGCAGACCTCAAGGATGGTCAAACAGTATGACATGCTTGCGCTGCTCTATGTCAGACTAACCATGGGAAAAATCCATTACCATATTCTTGCAAGTTACAGGTCCTCACCATGAACCAGAAAACCTGTACATCATACCTGAAATTACTTGAATCACTCATCATCCAGCCCAATACCATACTCTTGGGTGATTTTAACTATCTCCCAAATTAACTGTGAAGCATACACGACCACTAACATACAGGCCCAATGATTTCTTGACTTTGTAAATTTAAATGTCCTGAACCAGCTAGTCTGTACTCCCATTAGTGTAACAAATATTCTAGATCTGGTACTCACAAATATGGGAGAGCATTGCAGCCCCTACTGACAATCATTAGCGGACCGGAGTTCCGCTGTGGCGACCCCTAACCGGGAAAAGCTGAAAGACAAACAAACTGCAGACCCTCAAGTGTGATGTCCTCACTGGTAATATCAGATCACAAAGTGATCTCCTTTGAAATAAAGGTAAAACTAGACCCCCCCCCCCACCTAACCTCAAAACTTTAAGAACTTTTCTAATGCAAACGTCTTCCTATTAAGAGATGGTCATAGCTAGTTTCCAAGCTCCCCAAAATCCAAAAAACACAGAAGCCTATTCAGAGGCATACACAAAAGCCCTGTATAAATAACTATATAAACAACCACATAGAAATAGCAGTAACAGACCAAAATAAACCCAGGTCAAACTGCAAAAACAAGCCATCCTGGTGGACCCCTGGTATTAATATGCTGTAAAGCAAAAGAAAAAGAATCCTGTCAAGAAGTAAGAGGGAATATGTACAATAGAGCAAAAAGACCCTCATTTAGTTTAAAGCAGTGAATCAGGGAACTAGTCAAGTCTATGAAAGTAGACTTTGAAGTGAAAATAGTCTCCAAAGCTAAGGATAACCATAAGGCATTTTTCAGTTATTTCCACAGTCTTAAGGACAATACTCAACAATGTGCAGAATTAGTTGTTAATGGCATCACCTGTACTCAGCCAGAAGATGTAGCAGATCTATTGGCTTTTAAAGTTGACTCAAATTTCACCTCCCCATCACCCCAAGCTCTCCCCCACTAAACACCCTCCACCAGTCCCCCACCAATTATCACCAAAGAACAGGTTGCTATCTAAAGCTAAAAACATGGCTTCAGTGCAGCCTGACAACATACCAGGTTGCATCTTAAACAGCTTGAATCTAGACCTGACAGACTCATTAGGATCTCCTTTTAACCACAGCCTCCAGACCAGCTTTGTCCCATTAGAGTGGACAATGGCAGCAGTCATCCCGTTACATAAAGGGAGACCATCAACTGCTCTGAGCAATTACAGACCCATAAGTTTAACTAGTTTTATATGTAAGGCCATGGAAAGAATAATCATGGACCTGATAAATATCAAACACCTATGAACATACGAAACATCCAAACACTGGACCTGATCCAATTTGGCTTTGTCAGGGGCTGGGTCATGCCTACTAAATCTGGTGGATTCCTTTGAGAAAGTCACTAAAGCTATGGATATTAGGGTAAAACAGTACATACTGCCTACCACAAACTAGCCAAGACATTTGAAACAATTCCCCACTAAAGTATTATAAACTCGCAAAACTAGGCATAAATCCCTATGTCACCAGATGGATAACCAAATGGCTCACAGAAAGGACATGTGGTTAAAGTGGGTGAACCCAGATCCAGCAAGAGGCCGGTTACTAGTGCTGTCAACATTCCTGTGTGAAATATACTTCTCTGATGTTGGCTAATGTGGAAGGCCTCTGGATGACAAATGTTGCCGATGACTGAAAGCGGAAGGCAAAGGCTTAATTCCCTAATGATTTAGATATCCTTCAGGAGGGACTTAATCAGATAAATGATTGGTGCCAGAGCCATGGCCTAAAACTAAATGTGAAAAAATGCATTATCATACTCTTTGGGAAGTCAAATGACCCTGCAAATTACAAAATTAATAGCATACCCCTGAGAGTAGACTCAGAGGTAAAAGATCTAGGTACACAGATAGATAGCCTGAACGTTTACTGCCAATGTGTCCAGAGTAGTGAGGAATTCTTCTATGTGGCAAACTTAAAATTAAAGGTACAGCATTCACATCCAAGGAAATTATAGCCCCACTGTACTCATCCCTCATTAGACCAATAATAGAGTACAATTCGCCATCTGGCACATACTTGACCAGACACTTATAGTAGCTGGAGCAACCTTACAGGTTCCTCACAAAGAAAATAGAGGATGTAAACAACACATCCTGTGCAGACGGACTAAAATCCCTATCCCTTTACTCTGCCTCCTACCACCTATTAAGGGGTGATTTATGCCTGACCTACAAATCCCTCACAAATCCAGCCCTAATGGAGCTGCAACACATCTGCAAGACAAACAGCATGCGGGTCATCCGATTTAGGGATCTAAATTTAGTCAGTGACTCAAATAAAACATGCTGAAGAGACAGATATGTGTCTTAGAGATATGCCCTCCTTTGGAACAGGCTTGCTATTCACATTAAACACAGCCCTTCTCTGGCCCTCTTCAAATGCAATTTGGATCAATGATGGGGAAATCGCAGATTCACACGTAGTAGTGCCTATGTACTTATAGACAGGGGCAATCTGTAAGATACTCAAAGCACAGGCAGAAACATAAACCATCCTCCTGCCCCTAGGGATCATATATCAGACAATATTGGGTTATACTGGCTGGGCTTGTGATTGCTCTTAATCTGTTAGCCTAATAGTCTTCTATAAACCTATGAAACTATGAAGAACGTGCCAAACCAATCCCACATTCTGGGATACTGAACTAAAACTGCAAATCATATCCATTTAGTCTTAATGCTTACATTATTAATGACTCTATATATATATATATATATATATATATATATATAAATATATATATAAATATATATATATATATATATATATATATATACACATATACATATACACATACACACACCCACGTATCCATTTCTCATATATATGTATGTATATATGGTTACATGTGAAAACATCGAACTGCTGAAATATCGGAGACCATATGATCAATATTTCAGAAGATCGATCTTTTCAAATTGTAAAAAAACAAAAAAAGAAAGAAAGAAGAAGATGTTACTGCAGGAGGGTAAGCCCCCCTGCACCCTCCACATCCCACCTACATAAATATACCAACTCCGAGAACGCGCTACAGCAGGGAATAGGAAAACATCTCGTTACACGCTGTACTGTCAGTGTAGTGCGATCTCGGAGTTGGTATATTTAAGTAGGGGGGTGCAGGGTGGCTTGCCCCCCTGCAGTAACGTCTTCTTGTTTTTTTTTTTTTTGTTTTTTTACAATTTGAAAAGATCGATCTTCTGAAATATCGAACATATGGTCTTCAATATTTCAGCAGTCCAATGTTTGCAAATGTAACCATATATATGTGTGTGTGTGTGTATATATATATATATATATATATATATATATATATATATATGCTGTTGGTCTTTTCTGCTTTTCCTGGTTAGGGGTTGCCACAGTGGAACTCCAGTCCGCTAATGATTGGCAGTCGATTTTTATGGTGCCGAGTTAACAGCCCGATGCCCAACCTTCAGAGAAGGCATGCCCATTTACGCATGTCTTTCGGAGGCCACTCAACCGCAGGGAGGACATGCACACCCAGTTGCTGTGGTAGCACATTATATCCCTTTGTGTGCATACAGACAGGTCAATATTCAAAATGTCATCCACAAAACCTTGATACATGCTGAGCAAAATTAAAATACAAAAAGAAGCACAAAATATTTTTTTGCAGACTGGCAAGCCCCCCCTGAATCCCACTTACCCCTTGCTAATAATACCTTTCAACATCTAAGCACAAGAAATCTGGACAAAGCCAAAATAATGTGTGGGGGGACAAAGACCCAAAAATAAGGACAGATTTTAAATATTGCTATTATGAACATAGAAATTTGCTAGAATGGCAGATTTTGTGTTGGCATGAATTTTCTGAAGGATATTAAGTATGAAATTGAAATGTGTTTAATTACTCAGTGACTTGAATCCTCAGTAATTTGCCAGAAAACAGCAATTTGTATGATTGACGCACTAAAAATATGAGATAAAAATCTGGAAATGCTGCAAAAATCTGAACATTTGAGAAGTATATACATACTAACTCTGAGATCGCACAATATCAGGGAAAGGGTTTATTCTGCAACCCAAAGAGTTGCGTGATCTTGCACACACTCACTGACCATCTCCTTAGACGATCAAATTATGTTGACCAAACATAGCTTCAACCAAATTCATTTTCGTGTAACAATATATACTATATCTTTATGACCCATAAAGATGATAGAGTGGACTACTGAGGATAAGAAAAAAATGATTTATTGTTACTATTATACAAGAAGCCTAGAATTTCCAGATAGAAGATACTCAATAAGATTAAGAACAAAATTAGAGGAAAGAAAAAATACTTCTACAAGAAAAACTTTCAAAAGCTTCAAATGCAAATTTGCGTTCATTAATACAACAGATGGTTAAAGAAGTGACTAAGGAACTGCTAAAATATAAAGAACAAAACCTATAGATTTTTGAAAGGCATAAAAAAGATACATGGATATGGGAAAGAAAGAGAGGTCTGATATGGTGCAATATTTATGCAAAAGATAAAACCAAATTAATCAATACAGAAAAGCAGCTCCAAAGATATTTGAAGAGAAATACAGGCAAAGGCACCCACATGTGAAAAATCTCACAACAGAAAAAAAATAAGAGCACAAAGGGGGAATGCAGAACAGAAGATTAGTAAAGTAGAAGCTCAGCTATAGCTGTATTGTTAATTAAGTACACCTCAGATGTCTGATTGTGATAAAAATAATAGTCACATTAATTTATTTCAAATCTGTTTCACACAAACAGAAGCATCTAGTGTTGTCACATTAAAGTATTCCAACTTGACTTCCCGCATAAGCACATTAGTCCTGCATCCACAATAATGTCTAATCACAGAGAGCAGATGACAAGAGGATAAGGTACTTTTGTCCGCAAACAGACCCACACTCACCTAGCAGTTATAGTCACTTTGTCGACTGTGAAACCCTTAGCTCTCAGCTGTTTTGCTCAAGAATCAGGAATAAAACTAAATAAATGGGGGACAAAGGCCCACAAATCTATGACACTTTTAAAGTATTACTCTAAGTCAGGAGTTCTACGAGTGCTCAACTCTCAAGGCCATGAAACCAACTGTCTTGAATCCAGGGACTTCAGCATCTTGTAAATCAGATAGGTTACTGCGTGTGTTCAAACTCAAATATGAGTTCAGACAAGCAGCTGCAGAGATTAAATGAATGCATTAATTGTGTTTGAGCAAGGTAAGTGTAGCAGCCAGTGTGAGGGAGTAGGAAGGGATGGGAGTGTGGGTCAGGGTAATGGTGAGGAAAGGAATTTTTCGTTTAGCGAGAGGGATTTTAGGTTTAGGGAGCGAAAAGGGAATGCTAAGCTTAGGGAGTGAGATAGGAGTCTTAGGGATAGGAGGTAGGATGGGGTCTTAGGGATAGGGAGTGGGAAGGGAGTCTTAGGGTTAAGAGTTAGGGTTCTGCAAGGGCTACGTGAGCTAAGTAGTTATGGGAGACCATGTTAATGGGAGATCAAGTACTTACCTATTCAAGTAAGGGTACGGCAAGCATACAGCATGTAAGCACTTGTAACAGAGCTCCTAATTAACTTAAACGTTAATAGAAAAACAGATTTTGCACTTAACATGCATTTTCTGAACCATGGGAAGTTTGAAACTTTAATGTTTAGCATTGACTGACTGTCATCTTCAGTGATTTACTACAAAAGTATAAGACAAAATCAGGGAAAGTTGAGAGGTGAGTAACACCTTCTGTGTTTGGCTCTGATAAAACTAATGTAATACAATAAAGCACTTCAACTTTGTTTCACACTAACACTAGTCATAGTATTTAAACAAACAAACACAGCTACTCACCATGGGTCTCATGACACTTCACATATAACACTGCCATTAATGAAAATAAAAGTTCTTTGATAAGGCTTTTTAAAATGCCCTGGAATTACAAAAAAAAAAATCTGAAAATAAGTTGTAACCTTGCAGGACAGCCCCTGCAGCAAAGTATTCTAAGTCTTGGTTCACACTGCAAAGCTACTCAAATCTCTTTGCTCAAGAATTCTGAGTGATTTACCAAAAAATAAAAACTTTTCACAAGAATCATGGTAAAAATGTGAGGCAGAATCAGGGATGGTTGCAAAGCATGCTTAGAAAGAGCATTGAAAATTGAACTATTAAATCTGTCCACTTCCAGCCAAATAAACCTGACCCACAGATATCTGGTTGCCTGCCAGATCTGATACAAGAAAAAGCTTACTTCATGCTACTAGAGCACAGCTGGTTCTCTTTTGACTGCGGTAAGTGACCACTCTCATTTACTGTTTAATAGTCTAATATTCACAGGCTTTCTGCTTCAGCAAGGAGTAGAAAGCATGTGGATTAATTGCTTAAGTGCACCAACTTTTTCTACAGGACTGTACAGCTGATTTTAACAGGAGCTCTGTGGGACATTTTATCTTCATATTTTATTTTTTAAGAAATGCTGTGCTTCTATACTTAAGAAAATAAATAAAATAATTACATAAACTTTCCATTTCAAAGCAGCATTTCCACACTATCCATGCCCCCCCAGAATTATGAGCCCCAGGACATCCAAATCACCTCTGTTATAATCTGCTACTGCAAGCAGACCTTCCCAATATGTTAAATTGCTGAACTGGCATGACTTAAAAAAAGTCCTAGGAATTCACTGAAGTGGCAGAGTGAGCAGTAAGGCTTGTGCTTCAAAGGCCCTTTCAACACAACGTGCCCAAAAGTGATTTAAGAACATGTCAACTGCAGTAAGATCAGAACTCATTATTGGCTAATTAGTTTCCTGAATAGCGGTACAACTGCAACATGCACATCATGACTGAACGGTACTTTGTAGAAGTACCCTACTGCTTTGTAGGCAGTAGAGTTCTGCTCATTCATTCACTCACACACACACCTCATGTACACACACACCCACATACACTACAATCCCTGTAACTGTCCCTACTTCTCCCATGGTCTATGAAACCTCACTAAATACTTTAGTACTGTTATGGCAATTCATAATACTCAGACCTGCTCCCAATCTCTCTTATGCTGTAGGTGCTATTATGACACTTTAAAGAGTCAGCCCTTGCAGTGCAGTGGTTGCCCTACCCCCCCATTCCCCATACAGCGGTGCTCTTATAAGTGTAAACCCTGGTGTCTGCTGGTAATGTATGTGCTGTAGGGCACATTAAGATGCATTCTCTGGTGTCTCGTGTATTCCCCCCATCCCCATACCTATAGTAATGTTGCTGCCAATATGGCCCTTTAAGGACTCATCCCTGGTGTTCATTGGTTCCCTCCACTCCCTATTTCCCGTAGTAATGGGGGTGCCAGTATGGCACTGCAATGTATGCATTCCCCCACCCCTTGTCCCTGTAGTAATTGTAGAGCCAGTATGGCACTGCAGTTTGTGTATTCTCACCACACCCTGTCCCCATAGTAATGGTGGTGCCAGTAAGGCACTGCAGTGTGTGCATTCTCCCACCCCTAGTCACTGTAGTAATGGTAGTGTAAGTATGGCACTGCAGTGTGTGCCTTCCCCCACTTCGTCTCTGTAGTAATGGTGGTGCCAGTAGGGCACTGCAGTTTGTGTATTCTCCCTACACCCAGTCCCCATAGTAATGGCAGTGCCAGTACGGCACTGCAATGTATGCATTCCCCCACCCCTAGTCCCTGTAGTAATTGTAGTGCCAGTATTGCACTGCAGTTTGTGTATTCTCCCCACACCCAGTCCCCATAGTAATGGTGGTGTCAGTAAGGCACTGTAGTGTGTGTGCATTCTCCCACCGCTAGTCACTGTAGTAATGGTGGTGTCAGTATGGCACTGCAGTGTGTACATTTCTCCACCCCTGGTCCCTGTAGTAATGGTGGTGCCAGTATGGCACTGCAGTTTGTGTATTCTCCCCACACTCAATCCTTGTAGTAATGGGGGTGCAGGTACTGTAGTGTGTTTATTTCTCTCATCCCTGGTCCCTGTAATAAAAGTGGTATTGGTATGGCACTTTTACATTTTTATTCTCCCTGGTGTTTGGTGATTCATCCCACCCCCTTGATCCCTGTTTTGCTGCTGGTGCCATTATGGCAGTTTTACAGTAAGCCCTGGTGTCTAGTGGTTTCCCCGCCACTATGCTCATACTTGCTACCATGACTTGGTGGGGATGGTCATGATTATCTACATGGCTGAGCTCTTTCATGAATTATTCAGCCATGAAAATAGGGGTGGTTCTGGGGAATGGTTCTGGGGAGAGGGCACATGGCTAATTACCATATCCCTCTCCCTGAAATGCCTCATTAGCATTCCACATGGCCATGGGGCCACTTCTTTATGGTGCTGCACATCTTGATGTTGTAGGACCATGTAGCACTGTGTAGAGGTGCTACCTGAATACCAAAAACCTACCGCAGAGCAGGTTTATGAATTCATCCCGTTAAGTTTTATTCTCTACTGCTGAACACGCAACATAACATAATGCAATGGTTTCAGTTTGCTCCAAGAAAAAGTCAGTAATGAGCACTTAAGACAGAAAAGAATTTCTCAACTCCATTTTGTTAAAATAGCTCTCTGTAATGGTATTATACCTGGACTCTGTGCATAATACAGATGTGATGAACACACAAACATTTACTTCTCAGTTTGTCTTCTCTTACACAACACATGCATCTGTCTCTTAGGAATCCATCATGTAACTAACCAAACTCACATTCGTTAGCTCTGTGCCTTAAATCATTTGCATATGAATCCAGACTCCTGTAACCCCTGAATTCTACTTGGGGAAAAAGTTATTTTTAATCCTTTTAATACTGTTGGAACCTGAGCATTATAGTTTGCAAGTCTTACAGCTATTCTTTAGTAATGCTATTTACCTTAAATGCAGAAAAATAGAAGTTGAACTTTTATTCTTGGCAGTCAGACCCAGAATAATTCTGAAAAAAATGAAACTTTTAAATTCACTGCTTCCATGTTTCTGTAAAATTACCTTGAAGACCTCATAATACTGCTGGTGTGAATCAAAGATTGCAGGCCTAGCAAGTACATATGAACATAATAGAAAATGATAAACTCACTATGCTGAAAGGGAAAGTGACCATAATGAAAAAGGTGGATATGTTGGTGTAGAGGGATAAGGCTGTGAGCTATAGCTCCTATGGTATAGGGTCTGATTCCCTCAGCCCTTATTTGCTTGCTGTCTGACCTTAAACAAGTCTCTTAACCAGACATTACTCCTGCGTCAGACCTGAAAAGGGACTGTGTGTCCAGTTAGACTACCTCATTAACAAATGGATATTATTAATAGCAGTAGTAGTAGCATGTTTATAGATAGGCAGTTTCTAAGTTCTTTGATTGATTCATCCATTCAAGAAGTGATAATTAAAAGATATGATTCTTTTGCTTCAATTTTGATTAAACCCATAGTAGTTAAACATGAAAACACTTATAATGATGTTCTCTTTAATGAATCTATGTCACTTTATTTTTCTACCAACAATGGTGTTATTAAAGAAATTAACATTAGAATGTACTGAGAGGTTTAGGGAGGATGGTTTTTATTCTTGGCTCTGAACCCACATTTGTTTATAAAAGTACTACTAATATTAACACTATGGTTGAAAAGTAATCAGTCAGAGTCTCCAATAGACTTTTAAGTATGTTCAATTGTGGTGCTTGTCACCAGTGTAAATTCCATTTATGATACTAAAAATATTATTTAAGATAATTTTAACATCGCAGCAAATGGTCATTACAACTGTAGAAGTTCTTTTGGCTTTTCCCAGTTAGGGGTCGCAACAGCGGAACTCCGGTCTGCTGACTGGCAGTAGATTTTTGAGGTGCCAGCTCGATGCACAACCTTCAACGAAGGCACGCCCATTCTACACGTCTTTCGAATGCCACTCGACCATGGGGAAGACATGCAGACTCCAGACAGAAGGTGCTCTAGCCGAGAATCGAATGGGAGAACCTCTTGCTGTGAGGCAACAACGCTACCGCTGCACCACCGCAGCTCTTTACAACTGTGGAAGTACGTGGGTAAATATTTGGCCGCATGTTTGTTGTGGGTAAAATGGTGAATGCTCTTGGAAAAGAATTTAACATAATTATGCAATAAAATTATTAGATTTGGACAATGCATTAGACAAACGTAGTTTGACTTGTATTAACTTTATAATGAATATCTGTTTTTTTATTCTTTTTTTGTTTAGAAAAGATTTATGATAAATCAGATGGTGATGACTGGGAGGTGTTTTTATACAAAAAAATTATTTTGGCAATTGAAGCTGAAAGCTAATAAGAAACCCAGGTTGAATAATACAGCATCATTCAAAAGTATGTTAAAATTAAAATATAATCACGTCTGAAGTATTTTGAAAATATTTTTCTATTATTTAATGGATTTTCATAGACTATCAATCATATCACTAATTACATAAACAATTTGCTACTGCTTAAAGGGCTGCTGTTAGTTTTTTTTTTTTTTTTATTCAAAAGTAATTTGAAAAAATGATTGGATAAAAGTGCCTAATTTTTAATAAATTACTTTCAGCTGTGACCCCAGTCAGTATTTCTTATATGTAACTAATGGAACATATCTCCAGACATGACATTTTAACTAATAGAAAACATGGTTTTCACATTAAATCCATCCACCTACAACCACTTTTCCCATTTTTGCACATGGGGTTGGGGTTTCACTTCAACACTGACAACCATCTAGAGCCAAGGTCCACACCCCTGGAAGGCTAGCCCTGCTGCAGATGTTCTTCCACACCTATGGCCAATTTAGAGTGTCCACCTACTGCATGTCTTTGGAATGTTGGAGAAAACCAGAGCACCCAGAGGAAACCTGCGCAAACATAGGGAGGACATGCAGACTCCATAGAGAGATAGTACCTCAGCCAAGAGTTGAACCGGAGAATAACTTGCTGTGAGGCGGCAGTATTATCCACTGGAGGATAAATTAGTTTGCATATGTGGAGCTGGATTTGTTGTGCATATTAGTAAATGGCACTAAATTTACTGGACAGCTACAGCAATAAGAGGCCTGACCAAAACTTATGCGGGATGAACTGTAGGAAATTAAGAATGATGTCAAAAGATTATTTTCCTTTACAATTTGCATAGTTCCTAGCCACAATTAGTTATGAGCTAAAAGTGCAATGGTGTGTATAGTCTTGAATGAAACATGGGGAAGCATAGGGAGTGAAAGCTTTCTTGCAAGGATATGTATTCCAAAGGACATGATTTTATATGTTACAATTTGGGTTTTCTAGGTTGTGGTGAACTTTAAAGTGAATTGGACACTTTATGTAAACAGTTTGCAAATACATTCATCTTGAGAAATAATGGTTTCATTTTTCTTATTTGTTATTCCTGCTCAGATTATTAATCCTAATTTTTTTCAAAAAAGATACTGTAGCAACATTCATGAGACTGCACCACAGCACCTGTTAAACACCAACATGAAAACACATGGTAAACTAATTACCAGTGGCCATAGATTCAAGAAGATTTATATCATATTATTGAATTTCAGAAACTTGAAATTCATATGGTCAAGACCATATGTGTGGGTTTCCAGAAACACAAATGTAAAAAAAAATCTATGTTTTTGCAGGGGAACAAGACCCCCTGCACCCTACATGTGAGGATCAACTCCAAGATTGCACTACAGTGGGAAAATGGTAAATTCCCAAACCCCACTGTACCACAATCAATATGAACATGCTTTAAGAGGGAATTTATGCTTTTTCAAACTGTATGATCTGAGGAGTTGATGAATGAAGAGAATGAGAGGGAGAGAAGGTTGGATGATGGGGGGATAGTGAATCATGAAGTACAATGAATTAGCAAGGAGGAAGTAAGGATAGCTATGAAGAGGATGAAGAATGGAAAGGCCGTTGGTCCAGATGACATTCCTGTGGAAGCATGGAGGTGTTTAGGTGAAATGGCAGTGGAGTTTTTAACCAGATTGTTTAACGAAATCTTGGAACGTGAGAGGATGCCTGAGGAATGGAGAAAAAGTGTTTTGGTACCAATTTTTAAGAATAAGGGTGATGTGCAGAGCTGTAGTAACTACAGAGGGATTAAATTGATCGGTCACAGCATGAAGTTATGGGAAAGAGTAGTGGAAGCTAGGTTAAGAAGGGACGTGATGATTAGTAATCAGCAGTATGATTTCAAGCCGGGAAAGAGCACTACAGATGTGATGTTTGCTCTGAGAGTGTTGATGGAGAAGTACAGAGAAGGTCAGAAGGAGTTGCATTGTGTTTTTGTTGTCTTAGAGAAAGCATATGACAGGGTACCTAGAGAGGAGTTTTGGTAATGTATGAGGAAGTCGGGAGTGTCATAGAAGTATGTAAGAGTGGTACAGGATATGTATGAGGGTAGTGTGACAGCGTTGAGGTCTGCGGTGGGAGTGACGGATGCATTTAAGGTGGAGGTGGGATTACATCAAGGATCAGCTCTGAGCCCTTTCTTATTTGCAATGGTGATGGACAGGTTGACAGACAAGATCAGACAGGAGTCCCCATGGATTATGATGTTTGCAGATGACATTGTGATCTGTAGTGAGAGTAGGGAACAGGTGGAGAAGACCCTGGAGAGATGGAGATATGCTCTAGAGAGAAGAGGAATGAAGGTCAGCAGGACTAAGACAGAATATGTGTGTGTTAATGAGAGGGAGGATAGAGGAATGGTGAGGATGCAAGGAGTAGAGGTGGCAAAGGTGGATGAGTTTAAATACTTGGGATCAATAGTTCAGAGTAATTGTGAGTGTGGAAGAGAGGTGAAGAAGAGAGTACAGGCAGGATGGAGTGGGTGGAGAAGAGTGTCAGGAGTGATTTGTGACAGACGAGTATCAGTAAGAGTGAAAGGGAAGGTCTACAAGAGGGTAGTGAGACCAGCTATGTTATATGGGTTGGAGACAGTGCCATTGAACAAAAGGCAGGAGTTTGTGCTGGATGTGGCAGAGTTAAAGATGTTAATATTTGCACTGAGTGTGACAAGGGTGGACAGGATTAGGAATAAGTATATTAGAGGGTCAGCCCAGGTTGGAAGGTTTGGAAACAAAGCCAGAGAGGCAAGATTACATTGGTTTGGACATGTGTTGACGAGGGATGTTGAGTATATTGGGAAAAAGATGCTAAGGATGAAGCTATCAGGTAACAGGAAAAGAGGAAGGCCTAAGATAAGGTTTATAAATATGGTGAGAGAGGACATGCAGGTGGTTGGTGTGGCAGAGCAAGATGCAGAGGACAAGAAGAAATAGAAAGAGATGATCCGCTGTGGCAACCCCTAACAGGAACAGCCAAAAGAAGATGGTGATGATGATGGTCTCAACCATATCAGTTTTGAGTTTCCAGAAATCAATAATATAACAAATCATTCCAGAAGGTGAACTGATGTCCATCAATGCAACTTATCAATGGTCACATAATGATCACTGGTAGTTTCTAGGCATGCAGTCCAGAGGTCCATAAATGTCTAGCCCAATTACCCAAATGCCAGAGAGCATTATTTTGTTAAGGGACTTAGTCAAGGTCACACAGTAGACAAATAGAAAGACGAGGGGAATCAAATCCAGAACCTCAGCAGCTTGTTTACAGCTTATAGCCTTAATCTACCTTAATCCTGTGCATTATCTGCTAGACAAAAATGCATAAATAAGAACATACTTAAAAGATTTTCAAAGTGTGCAACTTAATATATAAGCTCAGTGTCTACCAGACAAAATTTTCTGAATTTAACCATTTTGACCTCAGTCTTCCAACAAAGTGTGAGCCTCCAAACAAATAAAAAGGCTGCCTAAATGTGATACAGGTCAATAAGTCTACATTGTCTGGCCAACACCTGGTTAACTCAGAAAAGATACTGCAACAATCAGCAGCATTTAATAGACATGCAAAACATATTAATGGTAACTACCAGACATAATATGATGGATATTCTTCTGGGGGGGTGGAGGACAGTGATCCTGGCACATACCTAAAAGAACATGTGAAATATATTCGTAGCAAAATAATTTGCAATGCATTCTGAAAGGGGCAGAGGAAAACCGACAGATAAACAAGTAACCTGTATCCTACACACTGGATGGTGACATCCATCCACAACAGAAACACACATGTGAGAACACAGAGCCTGTATGTGACAATGGAAGGACATACACATACACACACACACACACTACAGAAATGTAACAGCAGACCACAAATGACAAATCTCACACAGTGCACATGTGAAATCTTAAAATATGGTGCAACAGGATTAATATCATACAAAACATGAACAAACCTACAAAAAATTATTTATGATGTACCCCTATATCCAAACCCCCAAAACTAGCAGGCACCTATGTCTGTCCCTTCCTCTGAATTTTTACCAGCATCAATCTTTATTGGACCTGATATCAACACTGCACTAATTTCATACTGCTGCCTGCTGTAACAGGAGAAGAAATAGCGGAGGAGATGGAGGCACTGTTGGGCCAACCAATGTGGAAGGAAGAACAGTCACAGGAATGGCCAGCACAGTCTCTCTCTAATGTGAAAATAGCAGCTGCTATTGAACAGCATAATTCAAGCTGAAACTGAAAGGGTATGGAGGGAGGTTAATCAATAACCAATGACAGATGCGCACCAACAACAGAAAGCCAATATATCTCGGGGGCACAGGACAGGAGACTGTCCAGAAAAACTGTATAATACAGCATGAACAGGTAATGGATGTTGTGTGGCTGTGGCCAGAACGGGCAGATCATAAATACTATATGCCGTGGCATTCTGAGCACTGAAAATATTTCTTAACTGAATGATTTTGTTTTCTTAATGCTGCCCCAGTTCACCTGGAAGAGGACTGCTGTACCCCATGACCTATGAGACAGCACCAACCGTGTCACCAGCAGTTGCTGGATGCATCCAATTTCATCCTTAATATTTTGCACCTGGTGCCACAACTTACTGACCTTCTCCCTAAGGGGGGGGGGGGCAAATGGCCTATACAAACGGCTCAGAAAATTCCTGACAAAGGCCGCCCACCATCTCCTGTTGTATCCCATGCCTCCTGTGCTAATGTTGCAATCTGAAAGTCATAAGAAATGGTCCACAGATAACATCATGACTGCAACAGGAAGATTGCAGGTGCATATTACAAGCATCATGCAAGACAACTAGGTAAATCAGCAGCAGCATAGTATAGGCAGATGGTTTGTCGCAAACCGTGAAGGACAGTGGCTATAATCTGTGGCCCTATGCAAGTGCACAGATCTATAATCAGGTGACAATGCATACATGACACAGAGGTGTACTGGGACTGAGACGTGTTACCAAATACATAGGTCTCGTGGGCACACCATGAAGACAGAAAAAAATGCCATGAAGGACAGAATCGTACAGTGAGTCAATGGCTATCACAGAACACACATCTGGCTGCTAGAAGCCATTACATGGAAGATAGTAACCAGACCTTGTTACAACAAACTATTGCCACCTCTCCAGCCATATGGTATAGCAATGTTGAGAGTGGAATAAGCACAAACATGGAGGTAGTTGGTACTATTATCACGTACGCAGCCTCAGCAGGACACACTGATGCACACAACAAGACATCAGAGAGTGGAATGTTGCAGAGTTTTAGTAACACCATTAACTATAACTTGCACTGCAAAAGTGATGGGTATGTGATGTGCATTTATAAAACAATGCAAGATGCATGGTGCCCTATGTCCCCAATGAAGGGGAGTGCAATGAGTATGAATGCCCACAAATGAATGACCTGCATAGTGCCCAGCACTGACAATGGTATGCCAATGAAGTGTGCAGTGGCCATGGGTGGTCACACACATACATCCTGCATGGCACTCAGATTCACCAGCAATGTGCTAATGAGGAGTAAATTATAGGGCATATATATAATGACTGCAATTGATTTTTGTGCAATAAAGGCTATGTTGCTTGCCTGTGGTGATATCTTTTTTATAAATTCATCAGTTGCAGATATTTTGATGGTGAAATAACTAAACCATGTAAATGCATTTGGAGTGAACCAGTAACTATTGATTCAGCAGTGAAAGTACTCTTAATTTTTTGATCCTTTTTCATTCTCAGTAGGGGATAATCATATTACGAACAGAATGAATTACAAAACATATGGAAGAGATCTGAACTACTTTAATCCAGAGATTTTACAGCATTGTTTAAAATATGGACTGCATTTAATCCAGTACGTGTCAGCGTGAGACGAGATGATCGACAATCCTACTTGCTTTGCAAGGGATGGCCTGTACCTCTCATTTCAAGTCTTGTGCATACTTTATAAAGCATTTGCTGCCCCCAGAGTGCCTTTTTAGGCAGAGAGCAACTAATTGACATCCCAGCACAACTAACATACCAAGCACAAAAGAAAATCACATTAAGATGTCTCTGCTCAGTGCCACGGGTTTCAACAATAAACTGACAAATCCTGAGGCTTGCCTGCATTTGGAGCATCTCTGTATCTTTGTAATTAGTTGAACCTGGTTTAACTGTTCAGAAAGTACTACTTCCATACCTGGGTTTTGCACCTACCATGCATTCAGACTTGATGGCAACTATGGTGGTGTCTCTGGACAGAGATGCCCAGAGATCCACAAATGGGACTCGAGCTCCAAATCACATTAAACTGAAGAACCTATCAGTTTATAGCCTGTTACAGGGCACCCTGTATGTCATCTGAAAATCATGTAAGGTTCCTAAATGCACTTGATAAACACCCTTTAAACAAGAACTCCATTATTTTGTGAGGCTTTAACTAACCCCTCACTGAATTGAAGTACCTATATCTCCAATGTAGAATATGCCCAAAAGTTCTTAGCGGTAATAAACAAAAACCTCCCTGGTCAGGTTGATAGCAAATCCACTAGATGGCATAATATTCTTGACCTCATTCTTAGGAATATTTCTTTTACCTGCACTATTCCCCTGGCATCTCTTTCTACATTTAAGTCAGATCATAATCTAGTTACCTTCATCTTCCAACTCTCTACACCCACTAAAAGCAAAATCTCAAAATTCAAAGGTTTCATACATACGAATCTAATCAAATTTTGTGATGAAGTTACAAAATTCACTTATAGCAGCATCATCCCAGATGATGCACAGCAGGTAGCTTAACAAAGGAATTTTATTTCCACTTAAATAAAGGCTTAGGACTAACATTGTCAACCATATCTAAATGTAATGGGAAATTTCAACGCACAGTAACCCTACAGTGGACACTCTGGTGGCATAGAGGGATAAAGGGATAAAGCTCTGACTATGGTCCAGCCAATCCAGGTTCAATTAGATGCTTCGTTTACTGATGGAGTGGCAGGGAGGGATGGGTCTGACCATCTCAGAGGTAGGTGGTCAGGTCCATGGATGCCCGTGGTGATGATCCCTGGTAGGGGATGGGGATCTCATAAGGTGGGTGTGCCTATAAGGGAGGCTTAAGGGTGGTGATAAGGCTGAGATGCTGCAGAGCTGGAGTGAAATACACACATCTCCATTGCATGCCCACCCACAGGCTAAACCATGGATCTGCAATGGGGAAGGTGGGATTGAAACAGGTAGACCAAAAAAGTAACACCCCATATGGATGCATAGACTTGCCAAGCACCCAGATGCCTTGTTCTATGACCGGCCCCCACATTGCACTGGATTAGTCCAGGGGAGGGGGGTCAATAGCTGGTAGAGCCAGAGCGGATAAGTACCACGATGCCAGGCTGATAAAATGATGGACTGAGGGAGAAGAGAGCAAAAAATAGATTAACTCTACAAGAAATGAAAAAAAGCCCTAAAAGTATACTACAGATTAAAAGACATTGATATCAAGGCAAATATCAGAAAACTGACTAAAAACTTGAAAATACTATTAAGTCTACTAAAGCAGCCCATGAAGTTAGTTTTGCATCTGAAGTTAAGGACAATTACAAATCCTTCTACAACTACACAGGAAACTAATTTATAACACCAAACAGTGCTCTGAATGTAATCATAATGGCACCACTTACTCTGACTGAACAGACACTGCCAATATACTATCAAACAAATTCAGTGTGAATTTTACCCAGGATGGCTATTCAAGGCTCACTTATCATTAAATCTCTCTGACCCCCTCATCAGCATTAAAAAACAACATGTACTGAAGGTACTCTTCAAGACTAAAAATACTTTCTCCATGGGGCCTGACAATATATCTGTCTGTTTAATAAACAGTACTAAACAAGCCCTGGCACAGCCAATCAAACTGTTTAACAAGAGTTTAGCCACTAGCATTTTCCATGAGGTTTGTCGCACAACAGTAGTGATGCCAGCCTACATAAGTGGCCCTGCTGCTGACTCCAGGAATTATAGGTCCATCAGCCTAACAAGTCTTATTTACAAAGCCATGATACATATTATAAATGGCAAGATAAACTAAGTTATTAAAAATCTCTTCGGGTTAGCCCCATAGTAGTTTGGCTTTGTCGATGGTAGATCCTGTCTAATTACTCTGGTTAACTTCTTCAAAAAGGTAACACATGTTGTTGACAGTGGTCATGCTCTCCAAGCAGCATACCTTGACCTGACAAAGGTATCTGACACCATCTCACATGTTAGCGTAGTTGGTAAGATTAATGCATTACAAACAGATGCCTAGTAAGATGGATAGCAAATTGGATTAAAGACAGAACCCACAAGATACAGGCAGCTGGTCCACTTCAGAGAGTATGAATGTAACCAGCAGTGTCCCACAGGTTTCAGCAATGCTACATCTTTTGTTTAACATTTATTTTTCTGATCTTCTGACCATTAACCAAGACCTCTGACTAATCAAGTTTGCAGATGACTGTAAATTGGGAGTCACTGTCAAGTCCCCTTCTGACTCCAAACCCTTCAACAGGAACTTATACTTGTAAATACTTGGTGTGTTAAGAACTACAAAATTGTCACATTTAGTAAACAATCCCTCCCCCTAGCATACAATATAGACAACACACCACTTCAAAATAAGAATTTTATTAAAGACCTTGAGACTTGGGTTGATAATTTCCTCTCCATTGATTGTCATGTAACAAGAGCAGTCAGAAAGTCTTTCTAATTAGCACAGCTAATTGCCAAATGAATAGCACCCAGATCTAAAGAACTCATTGTCTCCATATACCCAACACTGATTAATCCAATCATTGAATGCAGTGCACCCTTTGGGATGCATCTCAATGGAAATATCAACCAACTAAAAAGATCCCAGTGGTTTCTAACTAAGCTTATCACTGGATTAAAACCTCAGCCTACCAGAAAAGATGGGAAGCACTGTCCCTTTATTCAGTATCTTATAGGCTTATGGAGGGAGATATATGCCTTTTATGCCATGCCATTAGAGACCCTGTGGATGTGGATCTCTGCAAATCAAATCATGTTACAAAGTACTAGAACCAGGCATCTAAATTTTCATCAGCAAATAAATAAAATGTGGCGGAGAGAGAGGTTCATTACACAGCATCTTCCCCCCTATGGAATAGATTTCTATTGCAAATCAAGCAACACGACACATTATCATTCTTCAAATGGGAACTGGATGGGTATTCACAAATTCATATCTGGCTTGAGTAGTCTAACCCTTCTAAAAAAAAAGAAGAGACTAAGAGTGGGTGCTGTCAAGGTGTAAATGGTCACAAGACTCAGTTGCCATGTATTTCCCATGATTCTTAAAATTACTAAAGTATCAAATTATTTATCAGGAAGGAATATGAAGAAATCTGTCAAATGTATTTGGGACAGACAGCATTTAGATATCACAGAATCAATAAAATGGCCAGTGGGGAACTTACCCTGTTATTGCACAAACATGGAGTTAGTATAATCGGCAATTCATATAGGATATGGATGCACAGACTAACATATATGTATATACACACACACACACACATATATATATATATATATATATATATATATATATAGTATGCACTCTATGTGGAAATGATACTAATTGTGCCAAACTGTATCATCTACTGACCCCTTCCCCAGCTGTTCCCTTTGTATCACTACCCTATCTTGTTTGCAGAAGACAATGAAGACATTTAATTTAAAAACATACAATATTTTTTATCTGGTGTCAACATTCTGAGAGCATTAGGACTTTATATTTACTAATATACTTCTTCTGTAACCTTATCAAGGAAGCATGGATTTAGATAAGCATTGTCTTTTTACTTACTTGTCAGCATTCTGACTTTATTAATACAAGCCAGACTGCCCCACTGGTGCAGAGAGAGAGAGACTGGTTTTGGTGATTAGTATTAGTAAGAGGGGATCTCAGGACTGATACTTACTAGGGCCTCCTGTCTGATGTACATGATTAGGGTTTGCCATCTAAGTAGGATTACTGGGTTGCTTTTTCCTGCCATAACATTCTATGATAAAGTGCTCCCAATTCAATAAACTGTTATTTTAGTGGTTTCTTTTGTAATATAAGCAAAAGAAGACTAACTGATACACATTTAAACTCTCAATTATCAGACTTTCAACCTGTGTTTTGTGAATGGTACAACATATGCTTGGAAATTGCTCATTGTGTTATCATGAGCTCACTGATTTGTTTCAGCATATGCAAACATAAATCGTATGACTATCAGTAAAGGCAAATGCATAAGTTAACAAGTATTTCTTTCTGAAATAACTCACTGATGCCCTAAGGTGCAGGCATATATCACAATGTTCCAGTCCTTGGGTATTGCTAACTGGGAAAATTGGAACATGAATGGCTAAACTTAAAAATGCCCTGAGACAATTAGTCTAATAACATTCTATGATTTTATTCATGCACTACAGCACATTTAGATCCTAACAGCTCCTGGTGGGTTGCAAAGCCTTCCAGGCATCAAACTGCTTAAGGAGACTTTGACCTGCATTTACACTGAATGGAATCCTCCCTCAGAAATCCTTTGCATGACCCTTGTATAATACAAAAAGTTTGTTAGCTTGTGTAGTCAATTTAAATTGGTTATGACCTATAGAACAGAAGTAGGTTATTTAGGTATACTAGATCAGGTCAAAGGAACCTAAATGTTTGTTAGGAAAATTTCATTGGTGAGTTATTTAGATGGGTTGGATATAATAGCAACCATACATGAGATTATTGGAAAGACAGAACCCACAATCTTCCAGACAAGACAATCAATGGTCAAAGAAGAGAAACAACAATATTGGAGGAATACCAAGTGGTGACTTCTTTTTCTACCATTGATGTTGATATTTTTGGTGCTACACCCCCCCCCCCTTTTATTTCCAACGACTCTAGTGATTTTAATGTATACAATTATAATACCTTTCCTATCCCCATAGCACACATATAACTTTTTAGTAAAGGATTTTCATTTGTACCTACCAGAACTTTTAACTTAACTAACAGCTGAAGTGAATTAAAATTTTTGTTAGGAAATTAAATCTGAAATTATTGTTAGAAGAACCTTGTAATAGAGCTGATTTTAAATATTTGAAATTACCAAGTACCTATAATCCCCCATTATATCCAGCTTTACATCATTTTGAAAAGGTGTGTGAATTAGATTTTAGACAGAAGGTGACAAAACACCCTGGCACTATCAAATGGAATTTAAGTTCATTAGACAGGAATTTGATTGATGAAATTCGTTCTAGTGGGCAAATTAGAATTATGAAACCAGATAATGTAGGAGGTGTTGCTGCTATGAATAAAACTAATTATATCCAAAGAATGTACAATTTATTGTTTGACAATGCTTATGAAGAAGTTTCCCTTAATGAAGCACACATTGCATATCATAAAATTGACACTTTATTGTATGATATGAAAATGCAGGGTGATTTAAGCCCTGATCAATACACTCACTTATTACACACACCCTTATATCCCTACTATTTTTGGGTTGTCAAAAATACAGAAGGATCTTCAGAATCCACCATTTAACCTATTGTGGATGCTGGTACTTCCAAAACACAGCTTATAGCAAAATTCATTGATCATGATTTAAAAAACGCATTGCAAAAAATGTCTTATTTATGGAAAGATTCTTGGGACTCTGTTAAAATGCAACAACATAATATCTGGGGACAATGTGTATTTTTTTAACCATAGATGTTAAGGATTTATTTACATCTATACAACATGGCATTGGGCTTGAATGGTTTTCAGAATTTCTTAGCAGAAAAAGGGGGTTTTCCCAAAGTAGAATTAACACCTATATTCAATTAATGGTATTATTTTTATTGAACAATTTCATTTATTTTGAAGGCCAATATTTCCATCTAGCCACTGGCTTGGCTATGGGTGCAGCTTATGCGCCTTTATTTGCCAACTTAGTTATAGTCCAGTGGAAGGCAAACTATACTTTTAATAGTCTTTTCACGTCTTCTTAGATTTTATATAGCAGGTATTTGGATGATATATGCATCCTTTAGATTGATACAAAAGAAAATAATACCTAGCTGTATAGAATATATCCAACAGCACTACCAGTTTCTTTTATAATTTTCCCATACTGTGACTGAGGTAGAGTGTTCCTTTTTAGATGTGTTACTTAAGAAGATCACCAACACTAATTCTCTCATCTCATGCTTTTATAGAAAACCAGCCTATTCTAATTCGTTTTTACATTTTTCAAGTAGTCACCCCTTTCATCAAAAGAAGGCTGTTATGAAGGGTCATCTGGTTTGTGCGCCCCATATAACTTTGAGTTTTGATGATTGTATTTCTGAATGAAATTTTTTAGCCAAAATGTTCAAAAGGAGAGGCTACCCTGATTATTTAATCAATAATGTAATGGAGGGAGTAATCTTAAAAAGCTGAAATGGATTATATATTCAAATGGTATACCAAAATAAGGACCTAATAAGAGTTCCTCGTTCAATATTTTATTTGGTGACATTAATAAAGACAATGGCAATGGGACTGACTGTACTAATAGCATTGATTTTACAACTTTTATCAACACCTTTTCTACTGATAGCCCTTTTATCAACAAAGTTTTGAATAAAAATTGAAGGGTAATAACCACTTTTGAGATATTAGATAGTTTATAAGAAAAGGGTTTCTTTAAAAAAAAATCGTTTAAAAACCTGCCAGATAATTCAGGCAGTCCCTCATCTATGATGTTCACTTGTGGTTGTTTTAAATATTGCAAATATATGTATACTAGTGATTTGATTTATGTTCAAAACCAGATTATCAAACCTGGTGGGAAATTTAATTGTGATACTAAAGATGTTGTATATTCAGCCAACTTCCAGTTTTGTTCTGCTTTCTATATAGGTAAAACAGACAGGAAAATAAAATAATGAGTGTATGAGTATATTTCTGATATTAATAAAAAAAGAAGCTCCAATGCATTATATCAACATATTGAAAAAAAATCCCAGTCATACTTTTCTATTTTTAGTAATTGAACAGGTGGTACAACATCCTAGGGATGGCCCATTGGGCTTAATGTTGAAGAAGACAGAACTTTGGTGGCAGTTGTTCCTCAATGCATCTCTACCACAAGGGCTGAATGAATTGGTTTCTATAACATGTTTATTAAAAATTAGATTTTATTGTAGGTACGGCAGGTCTTATACGGAATTTTCTATAAAATATTTATTTAAATTTGTTGACCTTTATGGTACAATATTGTAATTTCTAATTTAAAATTTTGAACTTCAAACTTTCAATTTTAACTTGATTGTTTTTATAATTGAGTGATTGTTTTGACAATTTATTTTTAGTATTTAGGTGTGGTTTGTATGATGTATTTTCATTCTGATGAAGTCCCATGATAATATGGGATGAAAGCTCTTAATAAATTACTTTACTTTGGGAAGACGCTTTGCAGTACTGATGGCCTTTTTCATTTTTGATGTTTAAAGACAGATATGAGTAATAATTAAAAAAAATTATAGAGAATATAAAGTTATGCAGATGGATTGTGAATCATAATAATATAAATGGATACATTCAACTAAACAATATTAAAATTGGGATATACTGAAAATCTATGAGAAGTGATTTTCTGAAATTTTTTTCACCAAGATGTCTGTTTCTAAAATCTTCATGCTTCACACTCAACACATTCTATCCAACACTCAAATAAGCATATATGTATATATAAATGCACACACACATTTACATATCATACACCAACCTACAATTTGTATGCTACTGTCAAAGCTCTACACACTCCCATTGTGGGAAATGTGCCCTCACAAATTCTTACTCCAAGGTCACCAATCCTATTGAAATGGCATGGAACAACACTAAACTAATCATTTCATGCACTCCACCTTTACAGAACATTCAAACATTTATTCACCTGTGCAATCTGCATACATTGCATTAACACTACACATTCCCTCTATTACACCACCATTTAAAGTTTGCTCTCATTCAAACAGGACAGAAATATATATACACCTCTTGTTTAAAAAAAAATTGGCTTCATTTATGTGGCACTCAGGTAGTACACTTTCCAAGAACTGCTATAACTTTGTTGATGACTAGAAACTGGCTGACAAATGAATTACTAACATCTTTTTATTTAAAAGATAATGAATACAAGTTTATTACTTAGCTGGGGATTGTTAATATAAAGTATTCCATGATTTAGTTTAATCAGTTACTGGATCAAAAGATGAATGGCAATTTTAACTAGGTAAACAATTTCCGTTGGAAGAGATTCCTTCTAGTAATTCATAGGTTCGGCTATGGTATATAATCATGGCATACTTTATGGAAATTATTCATAATCTTATGTTATATAAAGTACTCCCTTATCATCATGAAAATGGCTAGGTAATTCTACAGTGTCCTGTATTTACATCAGCTGCTCTGGGGTATGTCTGTGGATTAATCTACTTATCCAGTTATCAAATACATAAAATTGAATGTTGTAAAGTACAACCAACAGACACCAAAGTGTATATACAAAACAGAATCTAGGAAGCAAATTTATTGGCAGCCCACCTGACAATTCTAGATTATTCATTACTACAGACGGCATTTTAGAATTTATGGGTATGGCTTTTCAGTGGACACTCGACTGTATGTCTCAGAATATGTTGTTCTGATCTTCCATAGTAACACTTAGTCAACAGCAGGTAAGCTACTCCTTTACAATGCTCCTCTCTGAGTCCAAAATGAGGCGAACAAGGAATCATTTTAATTTCGGAATATATCCTGAAGCAATAAAATTTTATTCTTTCTTTTGTCATGGCTGCAAATGTGCTCCCCGTCCACCGTCTATCATCATGCTCTGCATAGTCACAATACATCACTGGCTAGATGTCTGGCAATAAAATGCACAGACAGCCATGATGTATTACTCCTCTTCTCACCAATTTCTGTTCTGCTTTCTTTCTTTGGATCAATCTATCTTTTTTGGATCAGAAATACAGCAGAGCAGTTGCTGAGAAACCATGTATGACTGATGTGCTTTCTGATTCTGCAGCAGTAAGTTGTCACCCAGTAATTTTAAGTAAAGGACTACTGTACTATAGATCATAGCATGGTAGATTAATTAAAACCAGATCACAGTGAGAAATTAACAGTAACAGTAAGTTCGAGTAGTGACATCAGCTGAAATATAACATACAAAGTCACAAATAACTGAATGTTGTGTTCCACATGTAGAAAACATCCATTCAAATGCCAGTTTTTAGGCATGCTTTACAGTTTGTAACTGCATGAAATTCCAGAATGAAGTATCTTCACTTTTCGAGAGACGTGATTAAAGATGTAGGCACATAACATTTCACATGCTGTTTGCATTTGCTTCTCTCTGCAAATAATTTTGATAACTTGGCATTCCCTTTGGCCATTGTCCCCATTTTATTTTTTTCAAAACTACTACTCAGTTGTGTCATTGGTTAACTTTCTAAGCTGCAGTGTTATCTGGAAGTACAGTAGAGCAGTTGCCCTTCGAAAACTAAATACAAAGAAAAATAAAAACAGAAAAAAAAAAAAGTTTTCGCAGGGGGCATTGCACCCCCCACACCCCCTGCTAAATAAATATACCAACTCTGAGGTCACAGTACAGTAAGGAAAATGGTAAATATACCACTTCTGGTCTTGATCGTTTGAAGTTCTAAGTTTTGAAACTTTGCACTTCTGAAAGGAATCCGGTTCTAGAGGTATGTGCATTTGTCTAAACTGTGATTATGTAAATGATTTAGCCAAAAGGCCCAGGATGCAAGCACTGGAAGTTAGATTACAAATTTTCAGCACTTCACTGGAGAGAATTTGTTAAAACACACAAGTAAATCTGTAAGGAAAAATTACATTAAAAATAAAGCTGTCTTGTCAAATTTGTTTCACCACTTAATGGCATGAAATTGGCAGCTGTCATTTGTAAAGAGGTCTGTTGCCACAGTGATATGTGTTTTATTGTGGCCAGTGAAGTCAATGGTGGGGAATACTGGGTTTTATATTTTTAGAGTGTAATACATTAACAGGAGACATAACCATTCTATTGTATAATATACAGTAAGCCATTTGGCTGTACCTTATAACATATAAACAACAATTCTGTCAATCAACTATCACAGCACTGCAGCAACAACAGGCAAAACAAGGAGCTGAATAAACAATACAGAAGGTTCCAGCACTGTCTAACCAGGAAGAGCAAAACAACATTCCAGTGTTGCTAAGGTTCATTATGAGGGTCAATCTAATGTAGATGACCAAGGCAGACAGCCTAACATGTCTATTTTTGATCCCATTTTACTACACCATTAGCAAACGTGGTTGTGATTTTTTCAGCCTCTTAGAATTCCTTAATGGTTGATGTCTATTAGTCTGTTTTACAGGGAGGCATAATTCTTCGATAATGTAGAACATTAGCAGTATTGATTTTTTTGCTGCTGGAAAATAGTTCACTCAAGCCTTGAGAAAAATAATGGTAACTGATATTCTGTGACAGTGCAAGAGCCCAAAAAGCAAAAATGAATGAGAAAAAAATGCAGATTTACTATGTCCAAGACTGCCTTTTCTCACAATATTCACTTTTCTCTGAAACAAAGGCAATCTTGAAGTTGATATATATAAGTTCAGGGTTTGGGGAGGTTAACCCATACATTAGTACCACCACGCAAGAACAAATAACTTTAAAGGAGACCAGCGATGTTCAACATGCCCTGCCTTCCTGTATTTTCAGACTTGATTCACACATACAAGTCTCAGAAATGCAAAAGAGAGCTAAAAACAGTGCTTAATGGAGAGTGTAAGAAGTCTCTGGGATAGATTGCCTGAAAAACTGGTACACAGCATCTCATGAGGAGGTTTCACACATGTTGGAGAACAGTTAAGCAGAAACTGGACAATGGCAGTGAGGGGATATATGTGTTGTAGTCAGCTGAAAACCTTAGAAGCACTCAGTTTAAAGATAATATTATGTATTCCTCAATTTTGTATTGACAAAGGCACATTCAACTGGTTTAGTATAATGTTAAATGATGAATATGTAGTCTAAGTTATTATGCAGAAAGTTAAATAATTTAAAGGCAATAACTATGGAAACTCCCAATATGAACTTCAAAATATAATTATATCTGTTAAACATCTGAATGCTAACTATCCAAAAAAAGAAAATACTTGGCTTCCTCCTTGACCGTGACCCAGATGACAAAAGATCGACTATGAACCATATGCTGGAAGAATTAATGAAGAGAGGTGGGAAATAGCTAATGCCAGCTTACTCAGCCTAGGAAGCTGGGGGTAGTAGAGTCCAATGCAGTGCAATCACCTACTGTAGACGGAGATACACAACATGTAGTATATAGAAATCATTCAAATCACAGAATGTACAAGATGGCTGGGCCATGTTGCCATTTAAGCCTTGCCAGTACCCATCCTTAGACCTTACCTTTTAGCTTACTTTTTTTAAGTAGAGATAGGGCAGTTATACCTGAGTTGAATTTATGAATACCTATTAAGTCATCTACTTCCTTTTTACAGGGAAAAGGTGTGCTGCACTGCTTGATCTGGAGATGAAAATTGTTCCAAAGAAGGGGTCATCATGGCATGATAAATCTGTCTCTCCACCATGATTTGTTTATTTGCTAAAGCAGGTTCACGTGTCTGATTCTAATTTTCTCTGGACCCTTTGATTTGTTTAAAAATAAGAGGTTTTGGATCCCTAATGGCCTGGAAGGCAAGGGGCAGATCAGATTGCCCTAAGGAGTCTGTAGAACACAGACTTCAGGGACAAGGCTTTCAGTCTCTCTTGGTAGCTCAGGTGCTATAGTCTCATAGTCCCATATTTTTTTCAGAAAACTTTGGTTCTCTCTAACCATTTGATACGTTTACTAAGATGCATCCCAAAGGAAACACTGTAAAGGAGGATCAAGACCTATTTGAACCTTGAGAAAATACCCTTTGTGATCAGCTGTGCCAGGCAGAAAGATTTCCTGACTACTGCTACAACATGGTGCTCACAGGACGGTGAGTTATTTACCCATGTATCAAGGTCTATCTCTTAGATCATCTTTGTTTTGGATTGGGTTATTTTTCATACTATAAGTTTGGTGGAGAGTTTGTCCATCAAACTCAATATTGAATTTTTTAGCATTTAGTTTTAAATCCACTATCAGTGTACCAGCTATTAACATGTATAATTTCACTTTGTAGCTTCTACATATCAGCAGGGGATTCAAGTATAACACCCAGTTTACAATCATCAGCAGATATGCTTAAATAGAGTTCCTGATTTTTGATTTGCAGATCAAAAAACTATATGCCAAATAGCAAAGGTTCTAACATGGAACCTTGTGCTACCCCACTGGCTACTTTCATGTTATCTGACGTCACACCTACCAACTTCACAATATGGAGTCCATCCCTCATCCAATTAACTATCCTTCTAACTATGTAGGGATTGATTTACAGAGCATTTAGCTTTTTTATAATGCTGACGTAGTACAGTATCGAATGCTCTGGTGATGTCAAAGTATGCATTATAGACAGCATTACTATTGTCCACATCTTGTGCTAACCTCTCGAAAAAAAAAAAATCATTAGTCAGGATCTACCATTAACAAATCCAAACTGCTGGTGGTGAAGTCTTATAAGATTTTTTTATATCCTAGTTTATCAGGTCTGTTATGACCAATTCCATAGCCATGCAGATGAGGCTTGTCAGGATGATAGGTCTTTAATTCCCAGGGTCAATAGTGAGACCGCCCTTGTCCAGAGGGATCGCAATTGCTGTGCAGCAAACCTTGGGGATAAAGCTAGTGGATAAGCTCAGGCAAAGATGGATTAAGGTCAAATGGGACCATAGGCAGCGTAATAATCGCCCCCCCCGAGCAGCCCCTCCTCCAGCAACCCCTTACCCCCCACCCCACAGCAGCCCCTCCCCAGCCATTCTAGTGTTCCACTACTTAGCTGTTTCTCTCCAGTTACCCTAAACACTGTTCAAACATGTTAGTGTGCATACTGCTTTCTTATTTACTTCTACAATGATTACAGATATTGAAATAAAATAGCACAAACACTAATAGCCATTTGCTAAAAAAAATACAATGAAAACAGACTTAGCATGAGCAGTAAACTTATTTGCCTTTGAAACTCACATTCATTGAAATGGCATTAAAACTCACATTTAAAGAAAACACATCTGGCCAGTGGAGGATTAAGTTTACCTTTGGGCCATTTTCAAAACACAGGCTCCTTGCAAACATTTTTATGGCCATGTATGTGTTCTTTGATTCATCTTTCTGATTATGTTAAATTATATGCCTTGTATAATACAGCACCACATGTTAGAATGTGTTTTAAATTTGTAGTTTAGAACATTCTTTCAGTAAGCAATGAAACAAAATGTATAAAACAAGAATGACAAACTACCCATTTCAGAAAATGTCATGCATAGAAGGTCAATCAGACATTAGTCATTGCAATCCACCAATATCATTTAATAAGCACAATCTTTGCTGAGGTAAAAGTCATCAGAATAACTCCACATTAAAGAGATCTGTAACTAATGAAGAGGTTGCTGTTGGCAAACAACTTTATATTTCAGTGTTTCATCTACAAATTCAGTGCCTGCTGCCCTTGAAGAATTAATTGCCTATGTAACATTAAAAGAAATTGATAAGCTAGTAATATTGCAAAAGTGAATGACTAACAAACTGGCAAGTTTGTAGTTACAGGCATCTCATACAAAGGAAGACACACTCAAGAGTGCAGAACCCCTATCCCCCTTAAAATGCACCAAATAATCAGCAATTGAAAGGGCACTGCAATACTAGCACTCCATATATATGGTGTGGGAGTAGGATCCACAGCCTTCTGCACCAAAGATAGTTATGCTACTAACACTTTCAGATTCTACAGCACAAACAGTGACTGCCATTTGATAAACAAAACTGTTACACATTTAAAACACACACAGCATGAGCAACAGTAAACTTCTCTTCCCTTGAAAATCACAGTCCCTTGAAAATTACAAGTCCATGACAATGCACTGAAACTTGATCCATTAAAAATGCACTGCAAATCATAATTCCCTGAAAATGTAATGAAAGTCAAACTCACAAATCTATCAGCATTCTGGTAGTTGATATAGGGGATTCATGCTCTATTCTCCACTGAAGCTCACAATTCCTTCAGCAGTCTGATACTTGGTGTAGAGAGTTCAGGCCTTGTCTCCTGTAATTGTGTTATAGGGTCAGGCCTGATCAAGTTAATTGACTAACCTACCTTCCCCCTTCCTCAGCTAGGCCATTACATACCATACCACCATGCATCTCAACCTCTTATCACAAAATATCTGGACAAAGCCTAAAATAATGAGGGCCCCAAAAATAGGGATAGAGTTTAAATATTGCTCTTATAGACTTAGAAAGTTGTTAGAATTACAGGATTTGTCTTAGCATGCATTTTCTGAAGCAAATGGAGTCTGAAACTGAAATGTATGACATTATTTAGTTATTTTAATCTTCAGTGATGTGCCAGAAAACCACAAATTGTATGAGGAATAGGCCAAAAATATGAGGCAAGTATCTGGACAGTTGAGAGGTATGCATACCTCTCAGCCTGTTAGTGCACAAAATCTGGACAAAGCCTAAAATAATGGAGATACAATTGCCCAAAAATAGGGATAGATTTCAAACATTGCTCTTTTTAACTTAGAAAGTTGCTAGAATAACAGAATTTGTGTTGGCATGCATTTTCTGAAGGATATGAAGTTTGAAACTAATATGTAATTATTTAGTGAAGTCAATCCTCCGTGAATTGCCAGAAATCCACAAATGTTATGAGGAATTGGCCAAAAATATGAGGCAAGAATCTGGTCAGTTGAGAGGTATACATACCTATATATTATAGGAATAGTTGAAGCAGGTCCACTAGTGAATGTTTAGTGCTGTTCAGCAGGCAGCCTGGTATGTTAGCAGGTCCCATAGAGGATGTATTTTTGTTGTTTTTAAAATTATTTTTAATAAGCATTCATTTATGATTATATGGATTTTTAGGTCCTTAGGTACATGTGGGTTTGATACAGATGTCTCTGGGGAAAAGTTAGCACTGAATTTGCTTGCCAGTATATTTGTAATATCCACTGGATCACAGTAGATAGTGTCACTTTGAGTTCAGAGTAATGTTGGGTGTTATTTCATAATCTTCTGATGCAAGTAAAGAAGGATTTGTAATTATGCTTAGCTTTTAATGCCAGGCTAGGTTCAAAGGAACCTTAGTTTTCCTGATGTTGTTTTTCAGTACCTTGGAAACCCTTTTGATGCTAACCTTGATTATTTATGCGTGTTGACCACCAGGTTAGCTTGCTCTTTCCTTTCCATTTCTGTATAGTTTTGGTAGGGACTGACAGAATTTACATTTATCTAGAGGAGTGCAGGATTTATTTAGATAACTACTGTTGGCATACTGAAAGTTACGTAGCAAGAAAGCATGGGCTGAAGTTATTCTGATGTATTTGTTCATAAAGGTTCTGGCTATCTATTGAATTCCAAGTTTCTGGCTTATGTAATGGCATTCTTAGTGTGCAGATCAATTGTGAGTTATTCTTATAAGATAACTGCAACAAGCTTGGCAGATTTCACACCTTAAGTGAGTGATCTCTAGAAGTAAAAAGCAAGTCAGGAAAATATGCTAGTATGGAGGACCCTGCAATTTGTCAGCAGATAGTTGACTGATGTTCAGATGATGAAACTTAAAAGTTTGCTGGAGTCATGTCATCGCACAATATCTCTCAAATTCTTAGCATGAGAAATCTGGGCAAAGCCTAAAATTATGGGTGTACAAAAGTCCAAAAATAGGGACATATTTTAAATATTTCTCTTATAAACTTAGAAAGTTGCTAGAATAGTCAGATTTTTGTTAGCATGCATTTTTTGAAGGATATGATGTCTGAAACGCAAATAAATGTGATTATATAGTGACTTCAGTTTTCAGTGATTTGACAGAAAACTGAAAAACATATGAGGAACAGGCCAAAAATAAGAGGCAAAAATCTGGACATTTGAGAGGTACCTAGATTCGGAGAAGAGCAAGAAGGTGAGTGTGATATTTTCCTTACTTTCTCCCTCTTCTCTCTGCCGACATGATCTCAGAACTGGTGTGTTTGTGTGTGTGTGTGTGTGTGTGCATATGTCTATGTGTCTATATATATATATATATATATATATATATATATATATATATATATTTATACATACATATATATATATATATACATATATATTTATACATACATATATATATATATATATATATATATATATATATGAACGTATCAGTTCCACAACACACTTCACTGACGACAGGATCACCGAGACGAGATCGCCGACACAACACATCCCCGACAATGGTGAGTAGTGGGTTCATAGGTTCATAGGTTTATACTAGGCTATCTGCCCTAAGGCATTTATAAGCCTAGCCCAAAGTTTTGTGGCTTACGCCACCCCTTATGTTAAAAAATACTGTGCCCATTAGTTTGTTGTGCCTCTGTCCAGCAGTGACACAGAGATGATTCCCGGGGTAAATCTACGATCTCCCATCCACCGGTCAAGATTTCTCTTGAACAGAGCCAGCGAGGTGCTCTGCCTCACATGGACCGGGACTCTATTCCACAGCATAGGGAGTCTCTGGGTGACAAATCTATCCCTCTAGCATGTCCTATTTATATCCGTGCTAAGGTTTAAGTCGCTTGCTCTAGTGGATCTGGTAGATTTGGATTTTTTGAGGTGGAGCATGTCCATTAATTCCGGGTTGGACATGGCCTTGTATGTCAGGCACAGGTCTCCTCTGAGCAGGCGGTATGCGACTGAATAGAACTGGAGTTTCTTCAGTCTGGCAGCATATGACAGATTTTGGAGTCCCTTTATCCTTTTGGTGAGGAACTTTTGGGGTCTCTCCAATTGCTGCAGGTGTCGGGTGAGATACATCCCAAATGGGGCATTGTACTCGATCATTGGTCTGATAAGTGAAGAGTACAGGGGAACAATGACCTCACTTGATCTGGATGTGAATCCCTTCATGATCAGGTGGGCAATGTAGAAGGTCTTTCTAACCACTTTAGCAATGTGAGTGTCAAAAGAAAGGCCACTGTCAACCTGGGTCCCCAGGTCCCTGATAACCTCTTCTGTGCTTAATGGATTGCCACCTATATGGTAGCTTGGGGTTACCTTGTTTTTCCCAAAGGGTATGACTATACATTTTTTGGCATTTAACTTCAGGCCATGGCTCTGGCACCAGTTATCAGTTTCCGTGAGACCCCTCTGAAGGATATCTGTGTCCGATGTACTTTCCACTATGGCGCCCAGTTTGCAGTCATCTGCAAACTTTGTCAGCCATAGTCCTCCTATGTTTGCCTGTACTTCTGAGAAGTAGATGCTGAACAACAGGGGGTCAAGGACTGAGCCCTGTGGGACACCACTTGTGACCGGCTTGGAGTCTGACATGGCGCCAGCAACTCTAACCCTGTGGGTGCTGTCCTTTAGCCAGTTTGCAACCCATCTTGTGACATATGGGTTTATATTTAAGCTGGTAAGTTTCTCTATAATACCCGAGTGGGGTATTGTGTCGAAAGCTTTTGCAAGGTCAAGGTAGGCTGTATGGACTGCCTTTCCCTCATCAATGGCCTTGGTGACTGTTTCGAAGAAGTCGACCAAGTTCAAAAGGCATGATCTGCCCTTGACAAAGCCAAACTGGGTCAGGTCCAATGTCTGCAAGTCCCCTATGTCTTTGTTTATGAGTTCCATTATGATCCTCCCCATAGCTTTGCAGACCAGGCTTGTTAAGCTTATGGGGCGGTAATTTCCAGGGTCTGTAGAGGTACCGCCTTTGTGGAGTGGGACCACAGTTGCCGTATGCCTCTCCTTGGGCATGTATCCTGTGGTAAGGCTAAGATTAAACAGCTGCCTTATATGCGGGTTTAGTTCCTCGTTGAGTTTGTGTAGCACACAGCCGGGGACACCATCCGGTCCCATTGATGCTGTGTTTTTAGCTTTAGAGAGAGCAGCTTTCACCTGCACATTTGAGATGTCTGGGAGGCTACACTCCGCTGGGATAGTTATCTCTCCTTTTGGGAGGGAGAGGGGGGTGAAGTTTGCACTGAACCTGTCTGCCAGTATGTTGGCAATGTCTGTGGGTTCAGTGATTTTTGTATCATTTTGGACTAATTCTGCGCATATCTGGGAGTTTCCACCCAGGTTTCTAACATAGCTGAAGAAGACCTTATGATTGTCTTTTGAATCTATTGCAATTTTTCTCTCAAAGTTGGCCTTGGATGATTTTATGAGTGCTCGTATTTTTTTACTAATAATGATCAAGGGTGTCTTCTCTTTTATGGATTTTGCTCTATGTATTCCTATTTCCGCAATGTGGTGTGATCTCGGAGTAGGTATATTTACATAGGGGGGGTGGGGGGCAGCCCCTCTGCTATACACATTTGTTTTTGTTTTTTTAACTCTATTATGGACACGGGAATATATTCCGTTCCGTAATACATATGCTTACCATTGTCAGGGATGTGTTGTGTTGGCAATCTCGTCTTGGTGATCTGGTTGTTGGCTATGGGTGTTTTTGTGGATCTGACATGGATCCATAGATATATATATATATATATATATATATATATATATATATAAATTTGAGGGCTCATACTAATGAAATATTTTTTGAGATATTGGAAGTGTCATTGCTTTGACTAGCAAACTGTCAGTGCTTTAGATGTCTTTGATTTAAATAATCACACATTATCCATTGGCTCAGCAACTATCATGAAAGCTGATCTAAACCTATCAGCAAGGATAACAAAAAATCCTTCACAGGTTATACAAGGTTAACTGCCCTTGTATGCCATTTAAGCTTAGCCAGTTAGCTCATTTGAGAATCAAACCCTGCACCTTGTGTCTACAAGGTAAACATCTTATCGATTATGCCAGTCCCCAAACCCCTCAGCCAATCCAGGTAAATCTAGATGAGCTCAGAATTTATTTGTATAACAACTATTGGCAAACGTTAAAATTCTAAATTTGTTTATAACATCACAACTGTTTTCATTTGCCATTTAACTTTTTTTAATCCTATGTTCTCTTCCTAGTCTCCAATCCTATCTCTGTAATCTTTTTTTTACTCACTTCCATTTGAGTCCTGACAAGGAAATTCAATGTATACCTTTAAGAATCAATTTCATATAGCCAAATTATTGCAACACATGTAAAACTCATAAAAACTAATGCAAACCTGCTACATTTACTGGAAATGCATAAGCATTGTATAATATTATACCTTGTAAAAATTGCATAAGGGTATATGAACTTTGTAAAGTTTATTTATTGCCTCTGAGCCCAGGTCATGGCTGAAAATAGTTTCTGGACATGTTCAACTACATGATTGCCAAATAGTAAATAAATAAACAAATACATTGATTAATTAGATAGTTAAACATGACCCATTTATTTAAGTGGACCTAGTTAATTTATTTCCAAGCATACATTTTGCTTTAAAACATTAGGGTTATACCTACTGCAGAACAAACTATTGTAGCTGGTATTTGTGTCCAACCATTTCACTGACATTGTTCTGCAGAAGTTGTTGTTCCAGTTTCATTAGTGGTGGTGTTGTCAGTTTGTTATTATGATTAAACCTGCATAATACAAGATTTGAAAAGCAATAACTTTGTGCTGAAGAACTAACTATGTTACTGACACAGATGTGATTAAACAGATCAGCACTGAGTTACTACCACAGTGGGTTAACATAGAAGCATCATAGCAATTTCATATATTTTACAATGAATGAGAAATAGAAGTGAGTCAAGCACAGAGCCCTGTAGAGTACTTTGAGGGATTGTCCAGTGAAGGAGGATCTGGGTAGATGCTAAGCCAATCAAAAGTATGTGTAGATGGTACAATTACAAGGCATCTATTTAGAAAGAATTGGAAGATTATTGTTATGAAATGCCTTTAGGAGTATTAAGGAGCAAAGACAGGCAGATTTGCATACTATACTAGTTGTAACCAAAGGAAATATGTCCAAGACTACTGGGTCGAGCTTACAAGCAGCTGTCACTCACAAAACTATCTCTGCAGTATTACGTTTATATAAAGATGGTTTGGAATTCCTGCAGTCTTATTAACTGACTAGCCTTGATATTATGATATAAGGATTCTACAATTCACTTAGACTTAAGTCTTTATTTTATAACCAGAGAAATATATTTCCAATAATGTATCTAATTTACAGTATTCTCTTCCAAGAGAATGCACTTGAGTCCTTCCTCATGGATTATTAACATACACTTACACTTCTCTGAGTAGATATCTAGTTCTTGCATCTGATACAGAGTGTCAGCTTGTTTTCTGCATTACCACTTTAGATTGAACTTTCCATTTATTACCTGTATGTCCAAAGTTATCAGAGGCATGCACCCCACTGTTTTCTTTATTAAGTTAGTTAGTTTTGCTTACCAGGTTGTTCCTACTAGCATATCCATTTTCAAAGGAGACCAATGAGGACCCACCTGAAGTCATATTTTAATTCTTTGTGAAACCTTTTTGGCAATGAAAAAAAAATCTAAATTTCAAACTTAGATATGTCTTGAGCTTCTGCCAAATAAACATTTCAAGTCAAGATTAATAGTTAAAGGCATAACCTGTTATGCTGGTCTCAATGCCTGTCATCTTACCTCTTTTATTAGTATGAATCCTAGACAAACCCCAGCCTTAAGAGACTGTCTACTACTATACTAGTTTATAATTAATTCATCTGCAAAATCAGTGTCATTCTTTAAAATCAAATACATCTCCCTCCTTCACAGTTTTGTAGACCTCAGTAACCCTTAGCGAACAACTTAGTTTTACACCCAAACACACTGTACTCTACCATTAACATTCATACAAGAAGCACATATAATAACAGATATACATGCTGTCATATTCACCTTTCATCGAGCAATAAGAAGTTCCTACGCAGTGAGAAGTCCTATTTTTTGCAATTTACAAAAACATCGTAATTAGGGCAAATACGAGGAAATAATGAAAAAGATGAGTTTGGACCATGGTACATTATAGGAAAGGTCTGTAGTGCTGCAGCTGAGTCTCAGTGTGAAAAGGTGCAGACCATAAAGTTTGAATTCAATAACCTAGATGGCTTTCATAAATGAAAACACTATCCTGATGGTTTAAGTCAGGAAAGGGGCTATTAAGAACACTAGATATTATGAAGACCATCAAAACTGTCACATGTTTTTGGGAAACACTAGTAAAGATGATGCAAGTTCAGAGGAAGCAGATGCTTTAGAAAAAGAAAAGATCATTTTGCTTGTTCGTCAGCTGTTTTGTTGGTGGATGATGAGATGGGAACAAAAGTGTATATGATGAAGTGCAAAGGAGACTGGCCATCTGTTTTATTGTGATGGCAGAAATCACAGTCTTGTGATCCCACTCTGAGTTCATGGTAATACCTGCACTCCTGCCTCACCCCTTTTCTCAAGGGCAATACTTGAACAAGTCACGTTATTGAGGTTATTACATTCAGGTGGTGCTCTAAATGGATGCCCTTTTCCTAAATTCAGTCCAAACATTGAAAACTGCAAATGCTGTAGTGCTACTTTCAGCATACAAAAGCAGACATACATGTTTGGTGGCTTTAAATCTATTTTAAGATAATTTTAAAACACACACAAACACTTGTTATGCTCTTTGTTTATAAACAAAAGCAGCAAACATTATTACAGTCCTGTCTAAAGCCAATGAAAGAGACGTGTCTAATTAATGTGGAAGAAGAGGGTTTGAACTGCAATTTAGAAACATAAGGTTCCACATTCATAATATGACTAAAAAATGACTCTGTACAAAACAAAAGTTCCACGTGCCGAAGTAAAACACTATAACTGAAGAATTTCATTATTTTTGCCCTACCTTTTTTAAAATGTATTTCTTATTATTTACTTCATCAACCAAGCAAATATAATGCTAAAAACATTGTTGCCAAGAAAGTAATTTCATGGGCTGACTATAGAATTACAACATTATACAGTAATGGTGCATTATTTCATGATACTGAATCCCATGGATGGCACATTAATTAATTATTTACACAATAATTTATTATTGATATTTGATAAAATAGATGGAGGGGCAGAGCCACGATGGGTAAAAATAGCAGCTTATTTGGTGTGCTCTGCAGTTAATAATTTAAAATTAAGAGAAGAGGGGAAATGGTTTAATCAGTTTATTTCTCAAACAAGATAGTGAGATGTGGAGAACTTAATCTTGAAGAAGTAATATTTTAGTCAACTTTTTTGCAACTTATACACAAAAAAAAACTTTAGATTAATTCATTCAAATTTTCTACGGTGGAGATGAACACACACACAAAAAGAACTTCAACATGTTTTAACCTCGCTTCAAAAGCTAACTCTAAAATTGACATCTTCCAGTCAAAACTGAAAATACTACAGGAAAACAGTTACAAACTGAAATATTAAAAAACACAGTCAAACTACAGCTATAAAGGAAATGGAAACTGCACTAAATGATCTCAATGGCAGAGTTAAGGAGGAATAACTCCAGTCATAATTCATCTTAAAACAAAACAAATGGCTTATAAATAAAGTTGAAGATCTAGAAAACAGAGAAAGATGGGACAATGTAAGTATATTTGGAGTTACTGAAAAATTAGAGGGAGAAAACATAGTCTCATTTCTTACATCATGGATACCTCAAATACCAAAGTTACAGGAATGTTTTCCATTGGAATTGAGAGAGAGCACAATGATCAATTGGAAAACCCATCCCTGCTAATTAAATGCTGCTCCTGCATGGTCAAAAGCTTCACTTAAAATGGGTCAGAACACCATAAGATTTGACAATGACTATGCAGCCAAAACATAAGAAAATTAGTGGAATTCTGGCCAACTATCAAATTTCTTAAACAAAATAATATCAAGTTAAATCCTTTATCTACAATGAGGCTCAAAATATTTCATTCTAAAGGTGAAAGGATTTTCAATACAGTTCGGGAATCAAAACATTTTTTTTCTTTTCCCTTAATCTAACTACATATTCACAAGAAGAAATGGTTTTCTCAATAACTAAAATGAAAAGACAGTCAGAAAAACACAATGGAAATGTTAATTAACCCATGAAACCAAAACATTTCCTGTTCAAAATACTAAGACTAAAGAAAAGAAGAAAACATGAAGCTATATTTGTTAGATCTTTTTGAAGTTATTAATTAAATATTTGATACATATAAATACATCTACAGGGAGGAGATGGTAATGAGAATTACGTTTAATGTATTTATTCTTCCAGGAAAGTTTGAGGTAGGAAGTAACTTTACTTAATAAACAAATAGCAAAGTTTAGAACACGTAATATAATACTAATAATTTGCTAATGCAATAGCCATAATATTTTAGCCAATAAACTGTTAAATATCTGTTCATGAAACAGTTGCATAATTTCTCTTTCTTTCTCTTTTATTTGTGGTAATTTCTGCTTATATCCCTTCCCGTTATCTTGGTTTTATTAATTCTGACAAAGGGAATTTAATGGATAAATATAACATGTTCTACTTAGTAGATGTGACTGAAAATGAGAGTTATCTCACAAGTATTTTGTGGGAATAAGTGATTTTGTGACACTGGAAACTTACATACATATGAACTGACTTTTACCACAGCTTTCCCACTTTAGAGAGTGTGAGACTGATCTCTTAAAATTCTGTTACATGAAAGACAGTGGTAGTTGCACTTGATATAATAATCTTCAACTCAGCTTTGAGGTGACGTGAGTCTAAAGTAAGAAATAACTTCAATCAATATGTGAATAGTGAAGTTTAGGTTAAATAGTTCAGAAGATGAAATGTGAGATTGCTGCTTTGTTGATGTAGTGGTCAAGGCATTTGTGTGGAGAGTGGTCTTGCTGTTTTCTTTGTCTTTTCTTGTCTCTGTGTCAGTGTGCAGTTAGATTGCTTTGCAATGTTTTGATCCTGTTCCTGTGAGACATGGGGATTTGGTGAGCAGATTTTGATGGATGGTGAATGATCAAAATAAATGTAATACAAGGTAGTTTTGTAGGCATTTTATAGGAGTGTTTGGTTTGTGACATTTGAACTTTACAAGCTTTGTCCCCTGAATGTTTACTGCTCTAACATGTTTTCTTCACTCGCACTTATGAAATACAGTGGAGTAAGTAGTAATAAAGCATACACTAGACATAACTTCCTTAAACTAATAGTTACAACTTTAGTGCTTATACCAGGGTAAGACAAGCAAGGTTTGGAAAAATAATGAAAAAGATAGATTGTAAAATGCCAATGCTGTGTTTTGTAAGTACTATAAAGCTCAGCTATTAGAGATACATTAATAAAGTAATCTGTTCCTGGGTAACTGATGGGAAGGGTCACTTGTCCATTGTATAGATGTAGTGGTAAAGGAAAAGAAAGGAGATATAAGAATCTTATACTAAAAATTAATTATTCATTAGGTGAAAGGACAGTAATCAGTAGAAGGGGTAGAGTTAAGTACTTTCTGCACATTTCATAAACTATGTATATTTTGATTCAAGATGAGACTGACAAACAAGTACAATAAATATGAGGAACCATGCAAGTTCAACCTAAAAGAGGTACAGTGGCTATAAATAGTGTACAGACCCCTGTTAAAATGCCAGGTTGTTGTAATATAAAAACATGAGACCACAGTAAATCATTTAAAAACTTTTATCACCTTTAATGTGACTTATAACCTGTACAGTTTAATTGAAAAACAAATCTGTTAGGGGAAAAATATAAAAAATAAAAAACGTACAATACACTGGTTGCATAAGTGTGACACCCTTAAACTACTACTTTGTTGTGTGTGCACACCATTAAACTAATACTTTGTTGAAGCACCTTTTCATTTAATTACAGCATTCAGTCTTCTTGGGTAGGAGTCTATCAGCATGGCACATCATGACTTGGCAATATTTGCCCACTCTTCCTTGCAAAAGCACTCCGCATCTGTCAGATTGCGAGAGCATCTCTTATACACAGCCCTCTTCAAGTCACCCAACAGATTTTCTATTGGATTTAAGTCTGAGCTCTGGCTGGGCCATTCCAAAACTTTAATTTTCTTCTGGTGAAGCCACTCTTTACATGTATGTTTGCAGTCATTGTTGTGTTGAAAGATGAAATTCCTCTTCATGTTCAGCTTACTAGCAGATGCCTGAAGGTTTTGGGCCACAAGAGACTGGTATTTGGAACTGTTTGTAATTCCCTCCACCTTGACTAAAGGCCCAGTTCCAGCTGAAGAAAAGCAACCCCAAAGCATGATATGGCTACCACCATGCTTCACTCACCATGGGGATGGTATTATTTTGATGATGCAAAATGATGTTTTTGCACCAAACATACCTTTTGGAATTGTGGCCAAAAAGTTCAACCTTGGTATCATCAGACCATAAAACATTTCCCACATCCTTTTGGGAGACTTGATGTATTGTTTTGCAAATTTTAGTCAGGTCCAGATGTTTTTCTGTGTAAGAAAAGGCTTCCATCTTGTAACCTTACCCCATAGTCCAGACATATGGAGAATATGGGAGATTGTTGTCACATGTAGTACACAACCAGTACTTGCCACAAATTCCTCCAGTTCCGTCAGTGTTTCTGTAGGTCGCTTGGCAGCCTCCCTGACCAGTTTTTATCTTGTCTTTTCATCAATTTTGGAGGGATGTCCAGTTCGTTGCAATGTCACTGTTGTCCCATATTCTCTCCACTTTTTGATGACTGTCTTCACTGTGTTCCATGGTATATCCAATGCTGTGGAAATTTTTTGTACCCTTTTCCTGATTGATACCTTTCAACAATGAGATCCCTTTGATGGTTTGTAAGCTCTCTGTGAACCATGGCTTTTGCTGTAGCAGGCAACTGAGTAAATGTCAGGAAAATCCTACTAGGACAAGACAGCTGAACTTTATTAGGGGTTAATCGGAGTCTCTTTAATTGATGGCAGATGTGTACCCAAGAAGATCGAATGCTTTAATTAAATCAAAAGGTCTTCAACAAAGTATTAGTTTAAGGGTGTGCACACTTATGCAACCAGCATATTGTATCTTTTTATTTTTTATATTTTTCCCCCCAACAGATTTGCTTGTTTTTCAACTGAATTGTACAGGTTATAGATCATATTAAAGGTAGGAAAAGTTTTGAAAGGATTTATTGTGGTCTCATTTTTGTTTATATCACAAAAACTTGTCATTTTAACAGGGGTGTGTACACTTTTTATATCCCCTGTATGTGTTTGAGTTGTAATAAAAGTAGATATTAGAATCCAGCAAAATCACATTAAGAATTGATAACGTAGAAAGTGTGTAAAACACCAGCATTTATTATAGTCGGTGGGGTTTGAAGTTCAACAACATATTACAGAAATGTTTTGAATCAATGGTGATTTATTAAAACATAATCACTGCAGAAATTCATAGTTTATTATAGCAATTGCAATAGTAAATTATCTAAGACTTCTGAAATACTGGTTCTTCTTCAACAGAAGATTTGAATAATGTCAGGGTATCTTATTACGCTGATTTGTATATTTGTGTATTTTTCAGCAGGATATTCATAAAATTCTAGGGTATTTCATCAAATTGTTTTGAATAAATACATATAATGTTTCACCTATTAAATAACATCTAAATTGATTTCTCACATCATCTCTGAAATCTCAGCTCTTTACTATTTTATGAAATGTAAATGTTTATTTATGCACAAGCTTGCGAAGGTATAATTACATAATATCAGATCAGTTGAAAAGTTGAAATTGCAATCTACCAGAGGCAAGAAATATATGTTTCCTTAATATTTAAATGCTGTAAAATTAATCAGACAGTAAGGTATTGTGTTATTATAATAAAGTGAAGAATTAATTTAAGTAATGAAAATATTGTCAACTTACCATATAATATAATAGTTGAAAAATATAATAGTAGAAAATAGTAGAAAAAAGAATTAATTTAAACATATAATAGGTTGGATTTTTAGATAAAAAAAAACAAAATGGTTAGTTAACATGCCACACTAATCTTCAACTGATATATTACACAAACATGACTTTTTGATTAGTAGCATATATTTTGCATGTTTAATGGATGAGCTGATGTAACAAAATATGAATAATATAAGATAGTTCAAATATATGTGTGTGCGTGTGTGTGTGTGTGTGTGTGTGTGTGTGTGTGTGTGTGTGTGTGTGTGTATATATATATATATAGTTATGAAACTGTGAATGAATTATTAACTTATATAAAAATAGGGTATTTTATTTTCTGTCTTTTGACTACAGAGTTACATACAGAAGTAATATACATTAAATTTATTAATTACATCATTGAAAAGAATAGGTTAGCAAGATTAGTTTAATCAGAAAAATATCTGACTGAATTAGGAATCATAAAAGATTTCATAGACAGTGTACTTTTTTATTTTTTTTTATTTATTATACCATATTAAGTCTGCAAAGTAACTTAGTATGCATACCATTCAGTTAAAATAATTCAATTCATTAATCTCTTTCAGATAATTTGCTTACTTAAAACAAGGGGGAATAGAGAAAACCAAGAATTCAGTAGAAATTAAATAAAATAGTAAAGATTTTGTAGAATATATAAAACTACTTAAAAAAACAAAGTACTTACTCATTTCAAAATGGATATGAATATTCTCTTTCTAAATGTTAATGTTCTGAATATTCAAGCTAAGAAAGCAAATCTAAACATACATCTTTCAATCAAATAAACAGTCTTACTTCAAGAAATACACATTAAAAAAGAAGAAAGAAATACATTTAGATTGTCAAGTTATGAAATTCTGTCTCAATCAACTTATAAATCAAAAAGAAGTGGAACAGCAATTCTCTGGAAGGAAAATGCAGTTATGCTAAACATTTTATTAAAAAGAGAAGATCAAGAAAGATTATTTACAAAGGTTATAATATAATATGATGAAATAATCTGAACTTTGGTAAACTTGTATAGGTTTCAAGGGGTGGGAGTCAAAAAACTTAGAACTCATTTAAATAACACTGTAGACAGTATGAAGGAAAATGTAATAATAGGCAGGGATTTCAATTGCATTTTGATAAAATCTAAAGGTAGCACTTCTAAAAATCCAAAAATTTCAGCAACTGCAAAATTACTACAAATGGTTAGAAAATTTAAATATGGTTGAATTATTTCCTGTAAGAGATTTTGACTCACAGTGGTGCAGCAGTTAACATTGTCACCTCATAGCAGGGCATTCTCTGGTTTGATTCTTAGCTGGGTTGCCTTCTGTAAGAAGAATGCTTATCCTCCCTGCATTTGCATGGGTTTCCTCCCACATTCCAAAGACATACGTCCAGAGTGTTTCTCCCTGGGCCTCCACTGAAAACAGGCTCTGTCCTAGTTGAACTTTCCAGGTCAACAAATGTTAAATAAATACAATTTTCTTACTCTTTTCAAATGTTTGGTACACATTCTAGAATTGATAACATTTTTATATCTCATGAACCTAATTCCAAAGTTTTAAAATATAAAATTATACATTGTCCTATCTGATTATAATGCCATTAACATGAATATAAAAGTTGATTATAAAAAGCTGCCTTTTACAACAAGAACCCAGGATTACATAATTAAGTTAGAAAAATTAAATTCTTAGTTTACAAATGATATCAATTTCTTTTTGAATACCAATCTCAAAGAAGGGACAGATATACTAGTGGTATGGGGCTCTTTCAAGGCTTACTTGTATGGGCACATGATGTCTTGGTACAGTAAAAAAAAAAGAAACAGTGGGACAGAGGCATTAAAAAAACAAGATGAAATCAAAATAAGTAAAGATTTTCAAAAAGGTGACATAACTGTATTAAATCAAATCAAACATCTTAAACAATATCAAATAATTCTTACATGTAAACATCCAAAGCTCTAGAGAAACTGAAAAATTATGTTTATGCAATGACTACTACAGGTAAGCACATTATTATAAGGAATTCTAAAATACATTTAAAAAAAATCACATACACCATATATTTTTAATGCTAAAAACAAAAACTTATGACACATACTGAAGTAATTTTATGTGAATTTAAATAATATTATGAAAAATTAAATAAACAAAAATGCATTAACTGATAATTTAGAAAAAATAAAATTTAAATGAATTAGAAATCCCCAAGATTTCTGAAGCAGAAAATTACAATAAAAGCATATCTATGAGCATAATTAAACAAAAAAAATATTAAAAGCAAACCTTTAGGTATAGATGATATCATTCCTGAAATGTATGATTTTTTCCACAGAGAGTATTGAATGTATTTCTTAATACATTAGTTACTATTCAATCAATTTATATTACTCCCCCATCAAGGAAATATTATTTAGTATCTCCTATACCTAAAAAATAATGAATTATCTCTATGCTCGACGTATAGGCCAATATCTCTATTAAGTTTGGATTATAACATTATTATATCTATTTTAGAAGAAAAATTAAAAATTGTATTCCTAAACTAGTAAATAGAAATCAAACAGGTTTCATACCTGAGAGACCAACACGGGATATCAAAAGAATAATAACAACTGTAGAGTTAGCAAATAAAAAAGATGATTTAGTTTGAATATGTTTAGATACAAAAAATGTTTTGATACAGTTAACTGGAATTTTCACATCAGTAGAACACTTTTGCTTCTCTGAAGAATTTAGAACTGTGATAACTGTAAAAGTAATCTGAGTTTTCTTTTCCTTTTTCCGTTCTTTTTATTCAAGTGTGTAGCATTCAATAAAAACAGCAGATAGATTATTGCAGCATATTTAAATCAGCATAAAATACACATGAAATATAACTATCAACATGAATCATATAAAGCAGTCTTGCAACTGAACAAGTCTTACATCAGACTAGACTACTTGCTATCCTGCACTTCACATATTATATCCTGTTTTCTAGTAATTTTCCTCTGTAGACTACATTCACACCACTAACCTTGCTTTTTAGTTGATATCTTGTTTTGTAGCTTCACAGATGTGTTATCTTTTGATTCTTCACTCGAGAAAGAAATAAAATAATCTTCCCCTGAAGAAGAAACATAAAAACTATTTGCAATCTTTGCTTAGCCAACAAGGTTAATATTCAGTGGAAGATTCTTTCTTTTTGCTTTTCTAAAATGTATGCATAAATAAAATACAATTTCTTAATTAGCAAGGTCAACATTCAGTAAAAGAGTCTTTCTTTCTGCTTTTCTAAAACTGATGCATAAATTAAACATCATTTCTTGGCCTGTTTATTCTTTATGCCTGTCTAATGCCTAACTACTGTACGATGAAAAACCCTGACCTAACAATAACAAATGTTTATTTAGGAAGTTTTATGTTAAAATGGGTTCTTATCTTTCTGATTCAGTTGACATACTGAAAGGGACTAAACAAGGATGTCCACTATCACCCATTTTCTTTTCTTTTGGGGATTGAAATACTAGCCATTGCTGTAATATCTAATAAATATATTTATATGTTTTCTTAAGAAAGGAAATAGCCTAAAATAATGTTATTTGCAGATTATATGCGTCTAACAAACTCTAAATCAGATGTATCTATTCCTGTATTATTTAATATCACTGAAGACTTTGGAAAACCTTCGGGTCTACATTTCAATAGCAAACAAAACTAAATATTTATTAATTATAAGTAACTCATTCAATTGAAGTTACTGAAAACATTTTAGGTAAAGAATCTAATAAGATGTAATATCTTGCTATTCTGTTAGGAAAGTCCTGTGATATAATTGGAGATATCAATTTTGACAAAGCACTACTAGAAACAAAAAAATTAATTAAAATATGGGTCAAACAAATGTACTACTTTGAAGAAAGACTCCAACTTATTAAAATGGTCTTTCTTTCTAAAATAATTTATATTATTTAAACAATCAATATCACACCTTCTAAAATACAAATTAAAATGTTAATGATACTCTATTAAACTTTCTGTGGGCTTCTAAGAAACCCAGAATTGCATATAAACATCACACAAGGGACTGAGATACAAGAAGCATCAAATTTATTTATTTTATTTTACATTTGTTAACCGGGAGAGTCCGACTGGATACATGACCATTTTCAGTGAAGGCCCGGGGAGAAAAGCTCCACATGTGCAAAAAAAAATAAGTGACACTGTATAGTCATGTTTACATTGAAGTTTAATTAAAAATTGTTAAAGCAGCTTATTTAAAAGTACTTGTGCACTTGTTTTATAAAAAAAATTTAACTTATACAGATAATATAAAAGAAAATGTATTATGGTACACTTTTTTAAAATTGCATGCAATACAAACCACATCTTCAATATACATTTATTCAATTAAAAAAAAATAAGACAATTTATATTAGCAAATACTGATGTTAAAGAGTGGCTTTATTTTTTTCTCCTCTCCGGATTTCTAAAGGATTATTAATAAATATTGACAGTGTAGTAATAAGGAATTGGGAAGAAAATGGTTATATAGGATGGTATAATTGCTTTAATAAAGGAATATTGAAGTCTGTAACAGGAATTTTGTTTAGATCAAAGTGAATCGCTTCAAATAGAAAGTATAAGATCCTATGGATTAAAGAAATTTAAGGAAAGTAAACAATTAAATAATAATAATATAGCTTAATTAATTATTTATGCCAAATTGTTTATATAAACATATTCTAGCTTTATTTCTGATCTGTATAAGATACTGATACAAAAAAGAAAACTGAAATAATTTATGGAAACATTTATTACAAGACAGAGCTGATACTTTATCAAATAATAATAAAATATTAATGTTAAAATAAGTAGGTAACACTTTACTGGTTCATACATAGAAGATGTTCACAACAATTTATTTTATTAGCCAAACATATTAGCAAAGATTTGTAAATCTAATAATTATCATTTTTGGAGGTGTAACAAAAAATGTAGATAAGATTTATCTCATATTATGTATTATTGTTCCTACTTGCTACCTTAATGGCAAAAGTTAATTATTTTTTACAAGCAACATGGACTGACAGATTCCTAATCTTGAAAGACTTGATACTCTTCAATGCTCCAATACTAAAATTGTGAAGAAATGTCAATATTATCTTTTATACGTGGAAATGGTAGAAAAATAATATAACGTTACCAAATAAAACTATGAATTCTGTGTGCTCTATCAAGAGGGGTTGGCATAATGGTTAAGGTACTTACCTCAAAGATACAAGGTAGACATTTTGATTCAGACCTCTGGTCACTGGTTAGGCTTGTAATACACTGATAGTCTAGTATTTACCTATGAACAACCATAAGATTAACTAAAATTATACTACTGATAACAGAAATGTGGGAGTAGAGTATTTTAAAATAATACAAAGATGCAAAAAACAAAACAGATAACTTATATGAAATAAATAAATGAGACTGATGGAAGGAAATAGAATACAGAATTGGCAGTTGAAAAAGGAAAGTAGATAAAAATTAATTTCCATTCACAGTAAAAAAAAAAAATCTGTGAAAAGATTAAAATAAGGCAAAAAAAGCATGAGATGGGAAAGAAACATGCATACATATAAATGTGTACATATTTAAAACAAAGAAGCATAAAAGATAAGAGGTGGACCTTTGTAAAGACGGGAAGCCCTTTCATGAAGGAATTTCATTGTCAGATACCTGAACTACAGTAGCTCTTAACTTACAGAAGAAAGTACATACATGGAAGCTGATAGCACAGAAGCACAAGTTAATTCCCATGTCTCTTGTGAAAGGTAGCACCATTGCAACATAACCTTAGCAGACAGTTACATTATCTGAGATTTAGTTATTTCATGTTATTTTTAATCTACATGGGAAATTTGGGCCCAAAGTAGTGTAAACTGGCACATTTGTAAGCAATATGAGGTGCTTAATTTTGCTAGTTATTTCTGGAGCACATTTTCAGAATATTCAACTTATATTCACATATTACGAGCTATCCATTTAGTACTGTCTCTGAGCAATACCACCCCAAGTTATCTTTACTCTTTTGCTCCACAGTCACATTTAGGGGAAAGATTGTGGAACAAATATGCCATAACTCACAAAGTGGGGCTGTACATATACCATGCTATTGGGGATGTTGTTATTGCAAAATTGCCATGTTAGAGCCAAATGTTGAAAGAAATTTTCCAAAACTCAGACACAATCCCTGACCCGTCTTCCCTTAATTCACTGATGGAAGGCTAAGGTTTTATATTAATTCAACATTCATATAAACACAAACAAAAGCATTTTTGTAGCAATGTAAGAAAACTGCACCCTACACACAAACACACACAACCTTACATTTCCTATATCCATAAATACACTAACTCTGAATTTGTTCAGCTTTGAAGAGGGGGGTGAGTGGAAAACTTCTTTACCTCCAAGCACACAAGAAACAAATCCAATCTCCTTAAGAGTAACACAGGGTCTAAGACATGGATGGAAAACACTCATGAATAATCATATGCAATGATTCTCTGACTGTTACAATCTAACATCTATGTCACCAAAAGCATTCCAATTCAACTCTATTCTTTCCACTAACTGGTCCATCCTTAAACAAATCCCTCTCAATGATACAGTTACTAGGTTCAATAGCATCTTCCTAAATACCCTGAACTCCCTTGCTCCCTCTAGGAAGATTAGAATAAAACCCAATTATGCTCCCTGGCTCTCAAAAGAAACTAAGTCCCTTATGCTAAAAAGAGATAGAGCTTGGAAAGCCTGGATCAAAACAAAGGAATTACCTCTGCTACATAATTATAGACACCTCAGAAATCTTACAAAAAAAAAAAAAAAACAATAATGACAAAAAGTTCTTTTATAACTCTGCCCAATTCAATACCAAATTCAACCCTCACAAGTTCTGGTATACTATTAACAAAATTCTCTCTCCAGGCTGCCCCTCAACTCCCTGCCCCTACCCAAATACATCTCCTCTTGAAACTGCTACTCTTCTCAATAAACAGTTTATTGAAACCATTCAGACACTCATACCTTTCAACTGTAACACAACTTCTCTGCCTAACCCTTCCAATCCTTCTAACAAACAACTATTCTATTTACATTAGGTTACTACTTCCTACATCAGATCTCTTCTTCACAAACTGAAATCCTGCTCTCTCTCCACTGACAGTCTACCTCCTACCTTCCTCAAACTGGCTGCTGACTTCATTGCTTATCCAGTATCTATACTAATCAACAGATCTGTTCAGGAATCCACTGTCCCTACCCTATAGAAATCCTTTTTCACTATTCCCCTGCATAAAGGTGGAAACTCTACAGACCCATCTAACTACTGAACTATAGCTATTCTATCTCCCCTCTGCAAGATTCTCGAAAAATGTATCCACTCACAACCACTCAACTACTTCCTCCAGCATAACCTCCTTACTCCCACTCAGCATGGTTTCCGTCCCAACCACAGCATGACTACTGCCCTCTTGTCCTTTACACATACCACTGTCGTGGTCCTAGACAATAACAAACTCATATCAGGTCTCTTCCTTGACCTTTCCAAAGCCTTTGATTCAGTCTCCCATCCACTACTGCTACCTAAACTTGCAGATCTCAATCTATCTTCTTCTTCGTCCCTTGCCTGGTTCTCCAGTTACTTATCCTGCAGGCAGCAATCTGTTAAATGTCTCTCTTCCGCTTCTCCATTCATACCTGTCCCAACTGGTCTACCACAAGATTCCAGCCTAGGTCCCCTCCTATTTAATGTCTTTACCAATGATCTCTAAACTTCTTGTAAACAATCATCTCTCATCCAATATGCAGACGACTCGACTCTCATCTCCATCTCACACAATATCTCCAATCTCTGCACTCATACTCAACAGGCCTTCCTATCCACTGAACAGTGGTTGTCCAGGAATCTACTCATTCTCAACCCTAAAAAGATCAAACTCTTATTTTTCCTCCGATTTCTCTCTCACCTCAAATCCACCTTTACTACTGCATCTTCTAATAACACTGTGATCCAACCTGAAGCTCACAATAAACTCCTTGGGATCATCGTAGATGATGAACTCAAATTCAACTTGCACATCCTTCAAAGCATAAAAAAGACTCACCAGAAACATGGCTTACTGTATCGCAACAAAAAAATTCTAACTACAGATGCCAGACTCTCCCTTGCACAAGCTCTTCTCCTCCCCTCTCTTCTATATGCTGCCCCAGTACTCACCAACATCCAAACTACTACTTTAAACAAACTCCAACAAACTTACCACAAGATAGCTAGATTTATCACAAACTCTCCATACAATACACATCACTGCCTTGCCCTAAATACTCTCCACTGGTTAGAATTCCCCCATCTTCTACTGCTGTCACAACTTCAAATGTTACACTTCATTCTTTACAAATCTTCATTCTGCCCTGGTCTCTTCCTTCACTTCTATCTACACTCCTCCGCAGACTCTGTACCTCTAATCAGCAACTACTACAAATCTAGCAACCCAAAAAAATAGCTGTCAAACTCCTATATAAACACTCCGTCGCCCAACCTGGAACAAACTCCCAATAGATATTTGTTCCATCATTCACCCATCCCTCTTTAAAGAGAAACTCAAACTTCATCTACTCAACTCCAAAAATATGTCCTTGTCAAGCCCCTACTTAAGCTCCCCATAACCCTACTATATACCTTTTCAGTCTCTCCACATGCAGCTAAGTACTCCACTATTGTGGATACTTATTAAACACTACAATCAATACTGTTGGACTTAACTCTTTTTGGAAATATGTAAATATATTTTGTAGTCTGTAAAAATATTGATATGTATATATCATGTGTTTGCATTTCTGCTTTGTATCTCTAACGTTCTTGTATAACTGATTTTGACCATATTTTTGACTCAAATGTTTGATTCTCTGTAAACTGATTTTTTTTTTTTTTGGAGCTTTTCTCCTTGACTCACCACTGAAAATGGGCCACAAGTCCAGCTAGACCAACCCTGTTAACAAATGTCAATAAATAAATAAAATAAATATAACCAGTCCTTTAAACCAGATAACTGACTCATCTTCTTTTTCCCCTCATACAGCTGACATGAAGACCACTAAAATACTGTGCAAAGACTTTAAATCAGCGATGCCTACTACATTAACTTCTTCACCTGAAACTTCCAATGACTCCTTGAAGTTGGAACAACAGCTCTTAAAAATATCAGCAAGCACACAATTAGAAATATGCTAAAGAAAATCAAAAATACAGGTTCTGCCAGCTCAGACACCCACCCCTCCCCATTCATCAAACTGGCTGCACATTTGTTAGCAATGCCCCTCACTCAACTGGCAAACAGAAGTATTAAATAGGGAAGAGTCCCTGATACATGGAAAGATGCACATATAATCACTCTACACAGAGGGAGCATCTCTACAGAACCTTATAACTTTAGGCCTATAGCCATACTGTCTTAGCCAAAATACTTGTGTGAATATTCCATCAGCAACTCTTATCTCGTATCCTTGAGTATTTTGTAAAGGACTCTGGTTAAAACAAAGCTCTCTTAACAATCATAGTCTTCACAATGAAAAAATTTAAATAGACAAAGTAGCATCTGAACTCACTGTTAATGTATCTAAAGCCTCTGAATCTATGTCACTCTGGATGCATACATTAAATGACATATTTTCCATTCCTGTACCTTAAGTAGCTCTAAACTGGGTTCAGAATTTATGGTTAATAAGGTGTAGAGTATATTGTAATTACAGCGAAATCAACAAGTACTATGGTAAACAGATGATGTTGCACTAATCTGTTAGGCCAAAGAAAAAAAATCACATACTGTAAGTGCTATAAATGAAAATCAGACAGGCTTCCTACTTCAATAAAAATGTCTTAAAAGTCCACATTTACTCTTCAATACAAATAAAAGTAATGCTGTTCCTTTATGTAACAATTACCACAGGGCTATTTACTCTCCCAAACTTGAAATTAAGCTGCATCTGTTGCTATGTGCTAATAAAATCAAATAGCTAGGTTCTCTTCTGAACTAAAACTTTACATTATGTAATTGAATAAATACTATAGTCTAGAAATGTAAGATCATGCGATGTAGTCTTTAATAGGTTAGATATGACTGTACTCCAAATATACAAGTTAAACTTGCATCCAAACTTTTTCATTACAGAATATTCATAGCTGTATCATTTATACAGGTACCTTACCAAGCCCTCATACTACACCAGAAGAAATGTACTACAAAGTGACAAAATTTATACTAGAACTTCTACTCACGGACCTCTCAATTATACCTACCTTAGAGGTATGCACCTACTTTCAGGCTTGATTCAGCCCATCACGTTTTTCTCAATCTCACCACAGGAAACCAGAAAACAAGGCCAACATACTGAACACCAATAATTTATAGGAGGAGGACCAACATTTTTTGCAAGCAGATTTTTGCAATATTTTTTCTTAAAATCTTTAGATTTTACACTGTGTTGTTGACAATATGTTTAGATTTTGCCACATGCAGTTTTTTATAACTTGTGTTTTTGAGTAGTACCCCATAATCCTACTTGAAGCTGGAAGAGTTATGCACCATTCGGTATTTCATTTGTATGCCAATCAGGTGTCCATATTTTTGGCTGGATTATCTGCTTTTCAAGAGCCTTTTTATATATTTTCAATGTCTACAGGTTGAGAGACATGTACTCTCACAAGTGCTAGCCTCTTACATAACTCAAAAACCTCTAAGAAGCACTAAACTGTCCATCTCTTAGGAACAAATATTATGGTTTACTTATTAATGCACAAAACCTCCTACATCAGGAGACCACAGCTAATAATCTTCATATCACAGAGCTGTATCACCCTTCTAGAAACCTAATATAACCAAAGTCTACTTACAAAAATGATTAGAATCCACAACTTACAAGGCAATGAGCTTATTTAGAAAATAATATAGTAATACTGGGAACAACCTCTCCCTTATATATTACAGACATTGTGGACATCACTTCCTTCAAAAAAACTGCTACACAACTACATTACAAACTTGGATAAATGGTCATTTTAAACAAATATAATAGTTATTTTGTCTCACTATATGCTTATTTTCTCATATTAAAGCTTCATGTGTTAATCCTATTCTGTTTTACCTAAGAAACAATATGACTTTTTTTTTCTCTCATCACACATATATACAAATGACAGTTCAACATGCTAGAGAAAAATATCCGCAAGTTTCTGAAAGTTTTAAATGTATAAACATTTTTGTATCTTTTTTATTATTAAACATTAACGGCACAGAGGATTATGATCTGGTCTCTGATCGTAACCTGCTGATTATGTGTGTGAAACACAGATGCCAATAAATTCAAGATCGAAGCGCAAGAGGTGAATCGTGGCATCCATGTTGCGAGTACATATTAGATTACAATCACAGAACAGATCTGACCAAAATTCTTTATAATGCATGGAGATTTATCTGATCCAATTACTACTACTTACAGAAAAAAAAAGTCAGGAAATCAGATGGGAAGTGCTGTCAAACAGACATCAGGATATGTCCTTATATATTCATGTCTAAGGGAAGCATTTGATTCATAAATCCATTTTGACTGGCTAAAATCGTCTAGACAGCAGGTATAAACAAAGTTGAAATGAAGCTGTCTTATGTTCTGTTGCTGCTGTTTACTGGCCGGCTCTGTCAGCTATTACTGCCAAACACCAGATGTGATCTTAACAGCTTCTAAGCATTGTCGAGGGGTCTCGTGCTAGAGTAGTGCTGAACCAGGGTATCTTTTAACTGATATTGTCATATAACCACAGCACTACAAATGCATAATCTGCAAGTAATTTAACTTTGTTGGGCTAAATGCATGGTACTAACAAATACATTATTTATGGTATGTATCAATCTGTTTTAAACTGTGTGATACACCACTCTTCTGTGCAAGGTTTGCACAGCTAGGTGGTATTAGGCATCAGCACTGAAGGATATTATATAATCAAAGCTGCATGGACAACACGTGTGGGCAGCTAGCTGTGCTTCAGGATATGTAAATCAGAAAGTCATAGTGAGATATCTGAATAATTAAGCCACTACTGTGGAGCCCAGTACTGTATCTACAGACTCACTAAAGGTCAGTGGCACACTGTACAATCTTATAACAACAAAAACACATGAACTCGAATGCATGTATAATGAAAATAACAGTGCATGTATCAGTTAGACTAAACATGGCAAGTACAGTACGATGTGCCACAGACAGTTACATAGATTTGGGTATCTGAAGCTGTAGTACTGTAATATCTACAGTGGTGATAGAAACCTGTCAGATGTCTAAAGGGAGATGAAAGAGGTCCACAGGAAAGCCATGATTTCTCTGTTGAATAAAGTAAATGACAACATCGAGGCCAGGGACACAGTCATGACTGGTTTTCTTAGGAACATGGTGACGCGCACTGCATCAATCTCCAAACCAATGCAGAGGAATTTAAGTATCACTATTACTGCTCACACTGTCAGCACTACACATAGCTGGGTTAAGTACAGGGGGGTGGGGGGACCATGTAGATGGATTATTGCAAGTTACATGATCCCCACAAGGTTCACAATATTGTGCTCCTCCACCCCTCACTGTGGTTGGCAACAACACTCAGTGGCAAGACATCTCCCAGGAGGAATCTTTTCCAGGTAGTGGTCCCACAGTCATACCACTGCAGTCCTGAAGGACCTCCACTTCTTCGGCAACATGACAGCACAGTGGTTACAGATTATGGTCTTTTCCTCAGGAGAAAACTATGTTTAACACATAATACCCACCATTTTAATACCCCCCTCTCCAAAGCAGACTGTGGTCACATACTGACACCCCTCCTCATCACAGGGAAGGTTGTGTATGTCACCACAAGACCCCATATCATCTGCACTGATATTTCCCCATACTCACCTACTTGGATGGAGACAGAAATGTGTCACTGTGTCCTTACTCACCTGTGAACTGATGACTACTGTGACTCACAGCACCATCCCTCCTCTGTGGTAGGTATGAAAATATTTGAAGCATAGTGTGGCCTGACCATGCACTATCTCTTATAGCATGATGAAAGCACTGCCTGTACCATATATGTTTTGTGACATTGCACTCTGTGTATGCCCATATTATGAGGCTTGTAACATGCTAGCAGCATCCTGCAGGCTGTGGCTGAGTCAATCTGGTGTGTCTGCCAGAAAAGTCCAGGCACCAGAACTGGGCTTTTTGCAAGCCCCACACATAATGTATGATACTGCTATTTTGTGCATATGCAGTGCTATACTGGTGTTCAGCCATTATAGCACTGCATATGCACAAAACAGCAGTATGCTGGTGTTCAGCCACCTGTAATACAGTGCTGACATATGGCACCTGCACTTACCCACTGACTGTCCCTGTGGAATTTTAATTATGCAGAAAATGGTGACAGACCTGAGATAGTTCCCATATAAGCGAATTATGTGATCCGCTTTGGTATTATGTGTTCATGTCAGTTATGATTCCCATATACATCACACACACTACTGGCAGTTCAGGGACTGGGAGAGCTTCCTGACTTTGCACCAGTTGGAGCCTTTATTACTCTGCATAGAAGTGGAGATGGCTGCAGTGTATATGTCACCATAGCTCATATGAGGAGTGTGCATTCTATGGCACCCACCATCTTGGGGAGGTGTCATATGTCATAAAAGCCATGAATGGTATTGTCTCTCACTCCTGTAATGTGGTAGGAAATCATATAAGCTCCTTCAAATGTAGCAGTATTATATCATGGAACTTTTATGTATTCTGAAGGCAGAGATCTATGAAATACCTGAAGGTTCCTATAGCTAGAATACAAAAAAGCCACATGTACCTTAGTTTTTATAGGAAAGTCATAGAAGCCAATCAAAGTCTGTATGATGTTTTGACCAACTCTAAAGTGAACAATGTCATCTTCTTCATTGACATTATGGTATGTTATGCACTGATGGTAATGTTACTGTTGTGGCAGGGCACCATCCTATACATACCAGTTATTAGTAGTGGTAGTAGTAGTACTAAAGCACCAATCATATGCTGCCAAACGACTGCTGCTGCTCTAAGCATATTCAATAACTGCAGCACCAGAATTTTAGGTGTGCTTTGTTTTTTATACAGAGGTACACATTGCTGCACTTTTCCCATCTTATACATATATAAATCTTGACTCTTTTCACATGCATGACCATATCACAAGCCTCTAATTTCCCTAAGCAGTTTAATTTGCATGTTGTTATATGTGTATTTACATATTTCTTCTTTTGTAGACTTGGCCTCACTACACTGGACTATACTGTACTGCTTTTAATTGCTACAAATATGCATCAGTGGGTCCATAACCAATTCTGGCACAATGATACACTGACTAGTACACAAGTTGTCTATGAATCCTAGCCTGCGCTTTTGTTATAAATGTTTATTCTAACATTGTTTTTGCTGCCTCAGATCTTTTATCCCTAGGCCATTACTGAAAATAGGACACAAACACAGCTGGACAACCTGGTCATCAAAACATAAGTAAAATAAAAAATATATAAATATTTTAAAGTGCTGTGAGTAAAAATGGTTCAACTAACTTAAGCCAAATATTTTTTTAACACATTTATTGAATTATCACTTGTGACATAGGCACACTTACATATATGATGAAATAAACACTGACCAACTGTAAAAATAAAACACAAAAATTCCACATAGATCTAATAGTCTTTTATTATATGATATTCCACAGAGGTTAGTGCTTTCATTCATACTGGAACTTCATCAGAACTCAATTAATAAAAAGTACAGCACATTTAAATACCAGCCTGATCAACAGTTAACAAATCACATGTTGTTTTCCACCACTAAAAATGTTTAAAAACCTATTTAAAATTAAATTGTTTCAATTTTAGCACAGGGAGCAGGGACAAAGTGTCATTTAGCCCTGGGTGGTGAGTTGCATTTAGAATAATTTGCCACTTCAATTCTATCAAATCTAAATGCTCATCAACCACGCTCCCATGTGCATCCTTCACCATCTTTTCTACTACCATAAATTTAAAACTATGGGAAGAATTCATGTAAATGTGTCTATATAAAGCATTACTTAACTTACAGTTCTTAATATCAGAAGAATGCTCATGCATACGATCACACAACCTTCTCTTCGTTTTACCTATATAAAAACTTGAGCAAAGGTTGCACACAGCAATATAGACTACGTTCTTCGTCTCACAATTGAATCTCCCATTTATATAGTATGTGGTTTTTCTCACGATAAAATGATAATTACTCAGTATACTAGAACATTGCAAACATGTTCCACATTTTTTAGTACCGTTCATTTGTACACTATTAACATTTTGAGAGTGTTTCCCTTCCAATCTTTGTTTAAAGGATACTCCCTTTCGAAAAACAATGTTGGTTTAATACCCATTTTTTCTATCACCTTACTGTACACATCCACATCACTAGCAACAATGCACCAGTCCTTTTCAATAACATTTCTGATGCTTGCATTATCCAAACTGCAGGTAAACATACAACACGTATTACTATTTCTCTCTACTCTGTTACTGGCCATCGAGACCATACAATCACTGCACAATAATGGTAAAAATACCCCAGTTTGCCTTTTTCAAAGAATGTGAATGAAAGCGCTCAACTCTGTGGAATATCATATAATAAAAGACTATTCGATCTATGTGGAATTTTTTTTGGATTATTGTAATATTGGTCACTGGTTGCTGACAAGGTTCACTGCACTGGTTTTGGTTGTTCCTTAAACTGTTGTCATGGGTTGTGTTCTATTTTTACACTTACATATATATAAAAGTAATCAAACTGCATTAAAAATTCACATTTACTAATATTATACATTATATATATTGTTCAGTACATTATCATCAATCCAACATTACATAAATCGTTCACTTCCTGCCTTCTCTTAAACCTCATTACTCTTCCAAAACTTTTTCTGCATGCTTTATTAACAAAATTTCATTTTTTTCTAAATATTCCTATCCTTTGCTAAAGATCCTACGTTCTGTTCTTTTATCTCTATTACAGTATTCACTACTTCGACCATGGTTGGTTTAGACTGATTTCTATCTTCTAGTAAATGCTTTTATGGCAGCTACCAGAATTAAACTTAACAAGGCCCTACTAAGGCTAGGCAATCCAGATCCTGTATCCCAGTTCAAAAAAAGCATTTCTATTTCATTAATTACATTCATTTGCTCGCCCAATCATCCTGACAGTACACGCTGTATGGAATTTTTAAAGTCTGCCAACTCATTACACTCCAAAAACATATTTTCCCAGATCTCCTTTTCCTCCATTACACCTACAACATTTGGCATCTACCTGAGGAAAAATTCTTCGGAGTCTGCTTGGGTATGTAAGTACATATGCAAACACTTCCAAACAAAAATCCTTACTCTTCTAGACTTTGTTGCTTAATTGGAAGCAAGGTATCTGGACAAAGCCATAAATAATAGGGGGACAAAGGCCCTAAAATAGGTACATTTTTTAAATATTGCTCTTACAAACTTAAAAAGTTGAGAGAATAACAGGTTTTGCTTTATAGGTTCATAGCTTAGAACTAGGTTAACTGCCCTTGTGAGTCATTTCAAACCTAGCCAATTTACCCCATGTGAGAATCAAACCCTGCGTCTTGCATCTGTAAGGTAAACATCTTAACCATTATGCCATCCTAGTATGAATTTTCTGGAAGACAAAGTCTCAAAGTCAAATGTCTGCCATTATTTTCTGACTGCAGTCCTTAATGATTTGTCCGTGATTTGCCAGAAAACTACAATTTTATGAGAAATGAGTCAAAAATCAGGACAGTCTGCAAAAATCTGTACAGTTGAGAGCTATGTTTGGGAGACATACATATGTCCTCTTATTGTTTCTTTGCATATTGCTTACACACACTCTCTTTCCAATCTTTTCTGACCTCCTCTAATTGATTCCTACAGTTATTGTACAATATTTTATATGTTCTACTAATTATCCCTTATTAATAGCAGCTTCTGATCTAGAATCAACTAAAAACTCAACCAGTGCACATCTTTTCCTTAGGTTTCCCCTATCCCTTTCTCTTTGCCTGTACTCTGATATCAGTCCCTGATAGAGACTGCAGACTCTAGCCTGCAATCCAAATGCCTTCTTGGCCTCTTCTCATTCTATTACTTTTCCCTCTCTATTTGTTCCCAATTTGCCAGTTTCTTCCAATAAAGTCCACCCCTCTTGCCTTTTATCTGTACTCATAATTTCAGTCATCTCTATCAGCACAATCTCCATTCCAGTGTTGGCTTAGTTCTTGGTATACTTTTCTGTTACTTTATAATATTCTGTATGACTGTTGTTACGCTCCTTAAGGATCTGCAGCTGACATCCCACTCCTTCCTTATTTCTTGAATCCCCCAACCCACACTTCATTATCCATTTTCATTTTGAACTGTAGCTTTCTGTTTGTTTTATGTATAAGAGCCTTAACTGTGTTGCTCTTAAAATATTCCTTCAAATCAAGTAATTCTAAACTTTGTTCTATTAGAAGGATCATCTTATCCCTTGTGACTCTTCCCCTCCCAAATAAAATCCTTCATCTCTAATTACTATCCAAGACTTCACCTCTGGTTGATAAATATATGCCTGACCTGTGTATAAAACTAAAGAAACTAAAAACAGTTTTACTGCGTGTATCTTGCTATCCAGATCCATAGGCAAGAGCTTTCAGTTTCTCAGTTTTTGCATTATCTTTTATCACTTCCCACATATCCTTAGCTGCCATATTAGCATCCTTTTTAACCCATATTCCTAAAATATTACTTTTAACATCTCCTCATAAATTTGGGTATTGCTGAACCATTTCATGTGTGGGTACACAGTTTACAATTATAGCCTTTGTTTTATCTTCACTAATTTTATATTCCAAGAAAGTGAAACTCTCAGAATGTTCCATAACACTGGGATGTGAGATGTCCTTTTCCGGTTTGGGCTGGACAGCGCAGTGGTGCAGCAGTTTGTGTTGTCACCTCACAGTAAGAGGTTCTCCTGTTTGATTCTCAGCTGGGGTGCCTTCTGTGTGGAGTCTGGATGTCCTCCCTGTGTTCTCGTGTTGGTTTCCTCTGGATGCTCCAGTTTCCTACCACATTACAAAAACATGCATCTAGAGAGTTTCTCCCTAGGCCTCTGCTGAAAATTGGCTCATTCCAAACTGGACTTTCCCAATAAACAAATGTTAAATAAATATGGTACAAAATAATATCATCTACAAATAAAGCCAACTTTTCCTGAATACCATACCAATTATATCATTATTCCCGAGTCCCTTATTTTCTTTGCCAGTGCTTCTAAATATATTGCAAATAGGTAAAAAAGACACCCCTGCCAGGTTCCTCTGTTCAGACAAAACTTATTAGAGAAGAACCCTCCCAATTTGATTTTTACCTCCAATCCCACATATATTCTACAAATTAACCTTATTATTGGGTCATTAAATGCAAATGTTTCCATTGCCCTACTCATAAAATCCCCATTATTCTGTTGAACATTTTCTCTGCTTCAAGACTCACCAAAACCAGTGGTATTTTCTTTTATTCTGTTTCCCACTGGATCATCATTGTTTAGTTAATGTCTCTCCTCCACAAAACCACATTGATCCATATCAATTAATGTTGGCAACACCTTTGCATTCTTTTAGCCATTATAGATAAACATTTTATAGTCATGGTTTAAAACTGAAATGGGCCTATATAAAGCTGAATCTGATGAGTCTTTACAATGTTTAGGTATTACAGCCACCACAGCTTTTTTCCAGGATGTTGTTCCTTCCCCTCCCTTTAAGATATTGTTGAACAAAGCCTTCCAGATCTTTATCACTTTCTTCCCTCATAGCTTTCAAACATCCACTGAAATACCATCTATTGCTGGGGACTTTCTTACAGACTGATTATACACCATCATTTTTATCTCATCTCCTCCTATCTTAACTGTTAGTTGTTGAACCTCATGTACCTCTAGCCTTGGCATATTTAAGTCTTCCATAAAGATTTCCATTTTTGCATTTTCTTGATTTTCCCACATCTCTCCTTTCCACGCACTTTCATACAATTTCCAAAAATATCTCTAATACCTCTACAGAATCTCTGATCATTTTTCTTGTCATAAGCTTCTTAAGACAAGCAACAAACCCTTCTAGGTTCTGTTGCCTAAGTTATAGTGTCAAAAGTTTTTGTACTCTGAAGTTGTTATTAAAAAACAGATGCTTTACAGCAATTTTTCTAAACTCATGTGTATTATCCAGGTACTCCATGAGGTTTTCTTTAGCAGTCTACTTTTTCAGCCACTCTAAATAATTCTTGTTACTTCTTAACCAGAGCTCTTTTTCTTTTATTTTTCCCTGTTATTAAAGTCCAGTTTCATTTTATCCCTCTCTCTAGCTATACCTTCAGGACTACAAGTATTTTCTACCTTCCCTAATAACTCTTGAATAAGTTTCACTACCTATTCCTTAAATTCCTCTCTTTTTAACAGTTAGGTGGGCATGTGCTAGTGTCTCATCTTTACTTCATTACCCTACATTTCTATCTTAGTAGTTATTGGCACATTATTTGAAATAATTATCAGATCATTGTTAAAGTTCTCAATTAAATGCATATGTTCTGAGAAATATAATTTCAGTCTAGCCTAGCCCAGTTACTGTACCTTGTGGAATAATATGTAAATTCTCTCCAAGTTCCAACCATTGAATTCACATCTTCCATTCCAAATATTTTCATAAATGTCTTCATACATCTACCATCTTTCATCCTATTTTCCCTTCTAGGTCTCCCCAATACATCCCTATTGTTTCAAATCAAATTCCAGTCCCTACCTATAAGTAATATTCCTCCTGATAGTTGATTATTCCCTCATAATTTTTAAGCTCCATAATAGCAGTTTTAGCAGCATAATCATCATCCCTTTTCAGTAAACTCTTACTACCACAAATCTGACATTATCATCTTTTTCCTCCTCTATCACTACTGGATAGTGGAGGAATAGTCTTGTTTTCCTTCATCCATAATATTCTGTTGAATATCCATCTTGAAATATTTTCTTTATCACATCAACATGCTCATCTTTCCTTCTTCATTTCTTTGTCTCCGATAGCATTGCTCTTTGCACTTTGAATTTCTTAATATAATTAAATATTCTTTATTTTTGCCTACGCATGTGACGCCATTCACATTCTAAGATATGGAAATTGTCACCATTATGTTAAGCAATTATTACCATCTATTATATATGACAGCTTTTTTAAATATCTTTTTCCAGCTTTTGTGAAACCTGCACCCACTAATATTTCTCAGGATAATACTTTATACAGTTTTTCTTACCAAACACATTGGAACCTAACCCACTAGAACACCCCATAACCTGTTCACTTAGTATAAACACATAAAACTATGTAAATCTTCAGATAATGAGGTTTAACTCTCCTAATAGGAACAATTGTCCAAAACAGACAGCTGCAATTAACTTAAGGTTGAGGTTATCCATGCTAAGACACATGCCTATGCATCTACTTCCATTAATTGGTATCTGTTCCTTTTTATCTTTAATTCCCTCCCAGATGTGAAAAACAACGTACATGCTTTCACAAAACGTTAAGCTTTAGCCTTGTTGAAATCAGTGTCCTGGCTTTTTATTGTCCTATAATCAGCTTATCTCCATGGAAACACAAGAGAAAAAAATTATTCCTCAGCTGCAGGCTAAGGACAAGCTGAAACATCTTTTGCCAAAGGAAACTTTTTCATTATATTCAGTTATCTCTTATTTACTTATTTCCATTTAAAACTTGTTATAAGATTAAGCCAAGTATCTTAAACCAGACATTCACCTGTGCAAAAATAACAGAAAACAGATCTGCTCTACATATATTGTAAGCTCTGTACTTTTGCACCCCATCTCCCACATCAATAACCAAAGATTACAACGTATTAACAAAAACATGCTTTTGTCTAGCCTTTTTTTTCTCTTTTTGCATTGTAATCCTTACATTTGTTAATACTAAAAAGACGAAAGAGAGAAAAAAAGTGTTTTTTACGTTAGTATCTTTAGCACGTACAAGAACAACTCAAGATGCTTTAATATAATCCAAGCAAAACAGACACCAAGGATCCACAGGTACAAAGCGTATTTAATGACAGGAACCAGCATGAACATAAACCAAAGTACAGCACACCAATACAATTAACGTTTCCTTAAAATCTCGTTTTCGTCACCAACTTCTTCAGATAACAGTATCCCATCAAACCCCTAAACTTATGGGGCTACCAACTGATTGTCATCCAATGAAATTGGATTTAGTTAAACGAATATTTGAAATTTATCCATTACAAATGTAAGTAAAATCAATATAAAAAATAAATAAGATAAAAAAGTGTGTTGGTGCTTGTTTAAAAAATGACTACAGTTAAATCTAGGACCATAAGATATAAAACTAGTTTGAATTTAGTAAAATATGCATTTTATGTGAAAAAAATAAAAAATACACATAATTGAAAATTGTGGTGCACATACACCCTCTACAGGTTGATATTAGAATGCGCCTGTTAGTATTTACAAATCAATATTATGATGGAAAAACATCTCAAACAATTTTTAAAAAAGTATATACGTATAAATAAATGAGAAACAATCTAATGATATTACATACAATCAAAAAACAGGTGTAATTGTTCTTTATAACTTAGCAGATCTTAATTTAAGTACTGGACCCAGGGAAATCATGTCATTCAAACCTGGGAACCTCGCAGATTCTAGTACAATTTGCCAAAACAATTCCCTGTATTCTACCCATGTCTCCCACATTCCTCCCCTAGGGTCAATTTCCACCACTTCTAAAACAAAAAACTGGTATTTAGCTTTTGTACAAATACAAGAGTGTTTGTACAATGCGTTACTATCTTTCTTGGTCCTAATGTCGTAGAGGTGTTCATAGATTCTTTGTTTCAACTTTCTTTCACTCTTACCAATATAAAAAGGCCCACATTCTTTAAATATCGATAAATATAGCCCTATAAGTTTAGGGGTTTGATGGGATACTAACTGTTATCTGAAGAAGTTGGTGACGAAAACGAGATTTTAAGGAAACATTAAATGTATTGGTGTGCTTTGGTGTGCTGTACTTTGGTTTATGTTCGTGCTGGTTCCTGTCATTAAATACGCTTTGTACCTGTGGATCCTTGGTGTCTGTTTTGCTTGGATTACCAGTTTGCTTTGGACACCTACCGCTTTTCTCATGCTTTAATATAAACATGTTTATATTAGAAAAAGTTTCATATAAATACTCTTAAGAACAGAAACTGTTTTATTTACATTTACCTTATTCCTTCCCATTCTCTTCTCATTAGTGTCTTTCTACACATTAATGACATGAAATGATGCAAATGCCTTTTAGTTCCTCACAAGTTTAACAAAAAAAGTCCACTCTTTCCACTTTTTCTTATCCAGCCAGATTTCACAAATGAGATTGATGCTTTGCAGTCTCACATTTATTCACTACTTTCCTTGTTGCTGGTCTTTTTCCTGTTCATCTCCATCTCCCAACTCCAGACACCAGTTCAATTCCAGACCCTGCCAATTCCTCTAGTCAACACCTGTGCTCTTCTCTCAAGCATTTTCCTTTGGAACAATGTAAAAAGCTTTCACTGGCAAAGTCTTTCTGCCTGCTTTATTATTAGAAGAATGAAAAGCAGAGTTCCCTTCTGATTAATGGCTCACTTTCTGTTAGACAAACTTTTGTATTTCTTCCTTAGCCTTTTTTGCATAATAAATTACTTTGATCTTCCAAGAAAAAATATTCTGAAGACAGCTGGATACAGTAGATTGAATGTCACACCTGCCTGTTGACATTCCCTGATTGCTGTAATATGTTTTTTCCTCTTCTGCCTGGTGTACAGTGAATAATCATTTTCCACAAACACATTACTGTCTCTAACTTTTAATACCTTTCCCTTTTACCACAGTTTTGTCAAAAATCACCTCTTTCTAATGATAAGTTTGCATCTTTACTATTACAGATCTAGGCTGTCTTCTCATGGCCAGGCCTGAAGCATACAGATGGCATGTCCATTCAATTAATGGTTCATGCTGAGGAATACCAGTCCAGTTGCTTATTTGTGCCTTCATAAAATTAATATAATGCTCCTTCTAGTTTCTCTAATACAGCAGAAAATCTCTGATTTTCCCTATGTGTGCTGTTCTCTAATTCTACCATTTTATGAAACATCTGTTCATAAGCCCTCTCATGCTCAGCCAGCCTTTTCTTCATTTTGACCTCTGATTTTTGAAGTTTTATCGGATCATCTGAATACCAGTTTAAAACATCTTCCATTTTTCCTGCCTTTTGTTATTTGAATTGATATACTCCATCAGTGTTTAGTTTATTTTAATCAGCTCTGAGCACACAAGTCATGTCTTGCACCAAAGCTGGAGCTTGAATTGTTTTTTGTTGAAAAGCTGCAGAATTCTTTCCAGTCAGTTTTTTCTGTTCACATTTTTTTAGTCGATTTTCTTTCAGGCTCTGTTAGTTTATTCTTTGCTGGCATCCAGGCTGTCTAATTACTAGCCACGGACTTAACTTAATAGAAGTGACAAGAGTTCCTGGCCTTTGTCTTTAAGCTTCTTTTTTCACACTGGGAGAGCTGAAGTTCAGGTGTTAATGAGTGTGCAGCCATCTTGGAAAACTTAAGCCAATTATTCACCATCCATCAGAGTCGCACTGATTAAATCCATGTGTCCCAGTGATAATCCCTAGTACATAGAAATAGTTTAAAACTGAAATTGCAAAAGCCATTAAAACTAATCTAGGACTTCTGGCATCAATGCACCCCCTATCAGTTGTGCCAGGTTTTCTGTTTTGTACTAGGCATTTCAATATTATTTAATTTCTAGGCATTGTATAATATAAAAGGTCAAATGACAGCTGCAAGCTCAAATGTCAAGATGCTTTTATGTATCATTCTTCTCTGTCACCTTCTTTGGAACACATGGTGGGAAACAATGACCGTCAGCTAAGTTCCAAATAGTAAAAGCACTTTTTTCCTGTTTTCACCTTAAAAATTTTTGATAAGGTCTTTGCTAAAATAATAACATATCTATAGTATGATCCCAGTTATTCTCATTAGAGATAATTTATAATTACTGACCATGGGATGGGTAAGACCAGTCTATAACCAAACAGGATAGGTTAATTTGAGAACAAAAAGAAAAATTGGCGGCAAGGCTAAAAAGGCCTGCAAGAACAGCTAGCCTAGTACTTACCAATGAACAAATAAATCAGTTTCTAGAAGTAGTATTCTCTACAAAGGTGCAGACAGGCTACAGTCCTATCAGAGGAAAGAAGCAATCACATTGCTCTGTACAGCCAGACATCATATGAGATGAGAGAAAGGAATACCCTAAAAATACATGAATGAAAAAAGGAGGCATGGAAGATTAGACAGAAAAAATAAATATTCAATGTGAGTATTGCAATGGCACAGGAGGACATGATCTTTGCAAACCGAACAGGTTTAAATAATCAAGAAGGCATGGCATGAGTTTTAACGTGAAAAAGCTAAGAGATGATACAAAGGGATACATTTTAAAGTATGTGTGACATGTCTAGAAAGCCCAGTTTCAGTAAAGACCTTGACTGCAAATACAATTTAGTTATTTGTATTTAACTGGGGTAGAGTATTGATCCAAATGGACCCTTTTCAGACTCAGTCCAGGAGCAATACCTTGTTAAGTAACTTGCTCAGTCATAGAATTAGGAAAATGGAAGCTGACAGAATCAAACCCTGGACCATAGGAGGCAGTTCATTGACAGCCCCTAGTCTTAATCCTCTGCAATACCAATTCAAGAGCTTAAGGCAATAGCAGATGAGCATATATGAATCTTACCATATGATCAGACAAGCACACGCGAACCATACCATGTGATCAAACAAGGATATGTGAACTGCACCATATGATCAGACAAGCACATGTGAACCATATCATATGATCAGAGAAGCACACATGAACTGTACCATATGACCAGACAAGCACATACAAACCATACCATATGGTCAGACAAGCATACATGAACCCTACCATATAAGACAAGTATACATGAACAGTGCCATATAAAGGTAAGAAAACAAACATAAAACACACAAAACAAAAATTTTAGTACATCAGAGAGTTTTCATAGTCATCTATAGTAAGAGAACAAATACAGGTTTTAGCCATCAGTGAGTTTTCATAGTCATCTATAGTCAGGAGGAATATGAATAGTATTTATCTACCTTCGTTGTTTATCTTACTTTATTTTATTGCATCTAGCTAAGATACAAACACTTATTTTTATATTTATTTTGCTCAGACATGCACTTTTATAATGTACTTCATTTTGCATGTCAATAATTCAAGAAAAATTGATGAATGAGTATACAGAAACACTGTCATCCTTTATGAGTGTGTTTTGAAATAATTTATTTTTTCTTAACTTTGCTGCTGTTTTATGAATAAATGAAATATGCTCGCATTTGAAACATGTGCAAAGGCTTTCATGTAATTTGATTTTCCAGAAAGGCATAAATGAGCAAATTAAGATTACCGTAAAAAACATAAATTCTGCTTTAAAATATTCATATAGATCTAAATTCCCATCAGATATTTTTTCTGTGATGTCTAAAAATAATCCTTCCAAAATAAATTTCATAGGAAGCCTTTGTAATACAAGTCATCAATTTTCTTCTTCATTCTAGCTCATCTAATATGTCTGCAGTTCAGTGATCCCATGAGACAGTGAATATAAATGTAATTCTTTTTTGACAGAGAAGTAACTGACTCTGCAAAGAGTGAATGAGTGCGGTGCAACTGATAGCTTGAAACGTACTGGCAGACAGCTTCTACAGTGACAGTAGGCAAGCCCAACAATTATCACTTTTGTTTTTTTTGTTTTGCATACATAATGTCATTATGCCTTTATAAGTGACACAAAAAGCATTTCACTCCAGAATTACAAAGTTAAGCAAAGTCACAAGTGCAGTAGGCAGCACATTACATTGACCATTATGACAAGGGAGATGCATGCTAAAATTCATATGAGCTCATATTTCAGTTGATTATGGTGCAAAAATAGTACACTGTACCTTGTTTCATTTCCCAGTGAGATAAATAATTCATTTTTTTTCAAAGCTGGTAAACCAGCTAAAAGATTTGAGGTAAATTAACAGAAACAGCCATGATGTTCAACACTGGAAGTTGAACTGTCTAGTATTTGATCCACATGCATTTCTGACATATTTATTTTGCTGAGTGTTACCTGAAACAAAGCATACAACTGGATTTCAAGTGCGTAGATATGTCTCCCCATTTCTGAATATTCTTATCAGAACTTTCACCTAGATTAGATTTTGTTCTTGTTACATTTATATTGACTAGTGTTGTACTAGGTAGAGGGTAGCACAGGTTTACTTATTCTTACTGATGATAAATTCCAATGATTTTCTAATATGTGAATATCTCCTGCAACTCAGCAAACACTTGGAAAAGACCCCTGCTCATGCTAGAACATGTCACAGCAACTCGCTTTACATATATCTGAATGCAAAATCCTGCATCTAAACATTTATCTTCTTTTTGACTGTATACACTTTTGACTCCTGTGTATCACAATGTATTGTTGTTCTCTCCTCTCAACATCTGAGTATTGAAAATCATGGCACTGGCCTCTGAAAAATCATAGGAGAAGGCCTCAAAGGGGAGTGCATTCTTAGTTTTCAGAAAGAAAGTTTTCAGTTAGTAGACATCATTTTGTTAGTAATGCTGAATGTTTGTATGTGGTTACTTTAATTGTTTAGTAACATGTATACAGTTAAGTAAGGCTTATTTCATGAAGAACATCAATACGTCTATGAGGAAAAAAGCTATATCCAAGAGCCTAAATCATAGCCATAAACAGGTATGCTGTTGTTTTTGTTTCATGTAAAATAAAGCATATAGAAAGTGCATATGAAAACAGGTGGGGTGGATGAGAGGAAAGACTATGCAAAACCATAACAGTAATCAATGCTTAGGGTATTGATTATGCTAGGATTTAATCATGGCAATTGCATTTAATATAAAAGGTGAAGCCAAAGTCCTATTTTTATTTATTCCTCTTACAGTGCTGATGCAGTCAACCCTGATCAGTGTGACTAATTCCTAAAATAACACATACTCTAGAATTGCTATTGTGCAACTTCATTTTTATGTTTTTATTTGCGTTTTTTGCCAATTTGCATAGTGCAGACAGCACTCAGTTGGACGTGCTTAGTATAAAGAAGTTTGCATGCCACTGCATGCTTATTAGCATCTATTATTATTTTAGTTTTGCAAGAAAAATAAAATGCATTTCTTGCTAGGTGATAGACATTCAGTTAAATAGCAGCCCATACTGTGGTTATGGATATCCCACTCAGTGTTAACATACAATTTCTTACACACTGGAACATTTATTAGCATTAGTCACTGTGCCTTGATTATTCCAAGATTTCATTTGTCTATTATATAATTAGAAATGCAGTGAATGAAATTCTTTAAAATGTGAACATGGAGAAGGAAAAACAACCATTACTTAAATGTAATATATTTGTTTTAATTCTTTTAAGTGGGTAAATGAACTGGTCTAAAGACTGTTTTCAGCCATAATCCGTAACCTAACCATGGAAGCACAAGTAAACAAAAAGGCACCCATTTATCTAAAATGTATATACAGAAACACAGGAATATAATAGAGCTACAAGAAAACAGGAATACAAGCAAACCTTAAAGTGTTAAGCAAAGACATCAATAGGTACACTATGGTAATTTAGGTAAATAACATGGTACAAACAATATGATTCAGCATTTATACAGAGTAGAGACAGACTAACTTCTTTACACGGAGTATCAAGGCCTTAACTATGGTAAAGCACTGGCTACATTTAGAGAACAGCTAACATGTACTTATTTACAATATTTACAGGGAATGACTTCTGCCAACAACCATAGTCCATGGATGAACTAAGCACTCACTAGGGATGTATACATATAATCGGAAAATATTAATGAACCGGGCTAATTCAGCTAAATCACTTATTCTGTACAGTCTCAATAAGATGAGCACGTAAATTTGACAAGGTAGAAATATTTTGAAAGACAGTCCATGGAAAGAAGTTCAATATATCAACAATGAGGGAGAAAATGGAAAAATAGACATTCTTATAGGTTCATAGGTTCATACTAGGCTCTCTGCC